>NC_069501.1:1213480948-1213780948 GCF_027579735.1 Bombina bombina | reverse complement strand
ATTCATTCTCTTGATCCTAATAAGGACCCAAGAATTTTGTTTTCAATACCTGTCTTTTTTTAGCTATAACAGTTTCCCATGATGCACCTCTCAATAGACCAATCTACTCAAAAGCCTCAATATAACTGAAGTGGCCACTAGTTGAACAAAGGCATGCTCAATTTTTGAAAAACAAAGCCATCAACTTAAAATAGTTGCAGATCTGAAATCTCTAGATTTCAAGAAGAGATTATTACAGTTACAATGAATAGGTCTCTTCATGTGAGGATTGCTATACACAGTTAATTGATGGATGAAATCAGCATGTATAATTTTGCATCTGCTCATTCAGATTGGAAAGTTTAATTTCATTATGATTACCGTTTGCTTTCAGACATCTCTGAATGGATGAGTAGGAACAAAGGGGTGAAGAAGAGCAAAGGTAACTACTTCAATAGCGAAGCCACTCAGACTATAAGTGGAATACTGAAAGAACTCATATAACTATACTGGCAGCTTCCTTAACTCAAAAGTGCCTGGTTTTAATTATTTGTAAACTAAAAACTAACAAACTATGCTAAGCTATTACACCTAGCAATGGGCAAATGTTTCAAAAAGTAAAAAATAAAATAACAATAGCCATATTTTTTCAATCTAAATGATTGATGAATTGGTGAAATGTTTACCAAACATTCAAAATTGTAAATTGATTTAATATAGAATGTAGCATCCAAATAATAGAATATTAAAGGGCCATTAAAGGGACACTCAGGTTTTATTAAATTTCCATGATTCAGATACAGCATGTCATTTTAAACAACTTTCCAATTTACTTCCATTAAAAAAAAATGTGCACAGTCTTTTATATTTACACTTTTTTGGAGTCACCAGCTCCTACTGAGCATGTGCAAGAACTCAGACTATACGTATATGCATTTGTGATTGGCTGATTGCTATCACATGGTGCAGGGGGAGTGGAAATATACATAACTTTGTGATGTGTTAGAAAAGAATCTACTACTCATTTGAAATTCAGAATAAAAATGCTATTGTATTGTCTTGTTATCTTGCATTTGTTGATTATGCAAATCTGCTGTGTTTACTGGTCCTTTAAGCAAAAAAATTGGTTTGATTATTTATAATTAAATAACTTTACAATGCACTTTCATTATTTATTGTGCTTGTTTTTCCTGTAATTGCAATGTTTCAACTCCCCCCTTCCAGGGTTGCAAAAAAAAAAAGGTAGTAAGATAAATAATATTTAAGAGGCATTTCAAGGGGTGTGTCCTGGATGTGCAAAACAATGGCACATGGCAGTTCATTTTTTGTGCTGATATTTTGAGACGCAGTGATTGATTTCTAATGCATAGATTAAAAAATGAATCCTTTAACACTTGAATTTTGTCTAATACGTCTATGTGAATCAAAATTCAAAAGTAATAACAGACTGGTATAAATGATCTATAGAAACATTGAAAATAGGTGAAAGAATGTCAAGCGGAACATTTATTTTTATCATTCAGATGTCAAAAATCTGATAAACCAATCATTTATTTTGTCTTCCCAAAACCCCAGATCCTGATGTCATCAGTGGGTGGAGCTTGGCAGCCATTTCAAAGTGACCAGAAACAATATTAATTTTAAAATAACTTTTTTATTGTTACTGCTGCATGATATAGAAAGGGTTGCAGGAGGATATTTGCAGCTTAATCTAAAGTAATACTTTAAGATAACTAAGGTGTAGACTGTCCCTTTAAGCATATTTGAGATCTTTTTTTGTCCGGCATTTTTTTTTCAGTAATCATTTCACTTTGTTCCTTTTCAATTAAGTCTCTAAAACAGATCATCAATAGAGGAGGGATATAGTAACAAACAGCGCAGCCACAAAAAATAAACAATTAATCACTTATCTTTAACAATGAGCTGCACTTTAGGTTAACATAATAGAGATAAACAGATTTACAAGACAAATGACATAAAAATTAGCTAGCAGAATTGTCCAATGAAGCATACAGAGGGGATTGTGTGGGAAGATTAACACAGATGTCAAATAATTGTCCTATATATTATTTATTAGAATGGATGGATATCTATTTTTCAGTTGTTTGCAATGTGCAGTTAGTTATACCATTTATTAAATACTTAAAGGGACATGGTGATGAATTGGTTGGTTTTAAAGTCAAATGCCATGTTTATACTTTTCTAAAAATGCATTTGAATATTTAAAGGACCACTCAATTTATACATATTTTATAAGTGAGGCACTAATATAAGAATGATACAAGAATTGAACATGGGTTGGACAAGGGGCAAGACATAACGCAAGTACTCTTGTAATATTGTTTTTTATGTATCTCATTGTTTCCTTATGCAAGTGCTGCTGTAATACTGTGTCTTATGTGTTTAATTGGTTCCCACTTTTGTAAAAATGCTCAATATCTTCATATTCCTTTTTGTTACCTCTTGTCTCTATAACAAACTACTTTATTCAATTACTCCTTCCCCCTCACCACCTGCATTGTTCATTAGCCCATCTCCCTCTTGCCTCAAAGCTTCTCGAAAAGCTAGTATATGCACTCCTATCCCATTTAATTACATTAAACTCCCTACTCGACCCACTGTAATCTGGATTTCATTCCCATCACTCCACAGAGACAGCTATCGTTAAGGTTACTAACAACCTACTTACAGCAAAATCAAAAGGCAATTTCTCTCTGCTTATCCTCCTTGATCTGTCCGCAGCCTTTGATACTGTTGACCACCCTCTTTTGCTCCAAACCCTCCAATCATTCGGCATTTGTGACACAGCCCTCTCTGGGTTCTCTTCCTACCTGTCAAAACATACCTTTAGTGTAGCCTTCTCTGGGGCCTCCTCTACCCCGTCACCACTTTCTGTTGGGGTACCGCAAGGCTCTGTTTTCTGTCCCCTTCTCTTCTCAATCTACACATCATTATTAGGTTCCCTAATAAAGTCCCACGGGTTCCAAAATTATTTGTATGCAGACGATACACAAATCTTCTTCTCTGCACCAGATCTATCTCCTACCTTGCTAACCCGTGTCACTAACTCTCTTTCTCACATCTCTTCCTGAATGTCCTCTCACAACCTCAAGCTAAATCTCTCCAAAACTGAGCTCCTCATTTCCCCCCTTCTTCCAAAATCTCCACCCCCAATATCTCTATAACTGTCGACAACTCCATCATTAGCCCTACCCAGCATGCCTGATGTCTTGGGGTCACACTTGACTCAGATCTTTCTTTCCCTTCTCATATTCAGTCCTTGGCTAAATCCTGCCACTTCCACCTTAAAAACATCTCTAAAGTTAGACATTTCCTTACACAAGACACAATTAAGATTTTAATCCACTCTCTCATCCTTTCCCATCTCGATTACTGCAACTCTGTCCTCTCTGGTCTCCCCAGCTGCCGCCTTGCTCCTCTACAATCAATAATAAATGCCTCTGCCAGGCTCATCTTCCTTACACGTCGCTCTTCATCTGCTGCTCCTCTCTGCCAATCTCTTCACTGGCTTCCTCTTGCCTCCAGGATTGAACACAAAATTCTCACTCTGACATACAAAGCCCTCAACTGCACTGCTCCCCCTATATCTCAGACCTTGTCTCCATATACTCTCCCTCCCGTCCCCTTCGCTCTGCTCACGACCTCCTACTCTCTTCCTCTCTTGTTACCTCCTCACATTCCCATCTACAGGACTTCTCCAGACTGGCTCCCATCTTGTGGAACTCTCTACCTTGCTCCACAAGACTCTCCCCTAGTTTTGAAAACTTCAAGCGCTCCCTAAAAAATCTACTGTTCAGAGTTGAATACAACCTACACTAACCTTTCTTTATACCGTTTCCTCTCCTCCATTGCTATCCCCTTGAACCCCCTTAGCATGTAAGCCTAAGAGCCATGCGGTTTGTAGATAACCATCTTTAGAGCTGACTACAACAGTGCGACTCTTGGCAGGGCCCTCTACCCTATCCCTATAAATGTTTCCTTGTATTCCGCCTATGTTTATAGTGCTGCAGAATCTGTTGGTGCTCTACAAATAACTGATAATAATAAAATAAAAATAATATTAATAAATCAATGCAGTATAATTATATAATTAACAATTACATAATAAAAAGACAATTCAATAACACCTACTCAGAAAAAAACAAATCTACTGCTAATTTAAAATTCAGACAGATTTATTTTTTCTCCCATGTTCCTGTCCCCTGTTTCATATGACAGCCATCAGCCAATCACAGACTAGTTTACGTATATCCTGTGAGCTTGTGCACATGCTCAGAAGGAATATGTAGGAAAGTGTAAACGTATAAAGACTTTACACAATTTGATATGGAAGTAAATTGGAAAGTGTCTTAAAACTGCATGTTCTGTTTGAATCATAAAAGTTTATTTTGACTTGAGCGTCCCTTTAAATTATATGAAACATTTGTATGTGTAATAGACTTTCTAACAAGATAGAATGTATCTGAATTCCTTCTTTAAAAGGACATTAAAGGGACACTCAGGTCAAATTAAATTTTCATGATTCAGATACAGCATGTAATTATAAACAACTTTCCAATTTACTTCCATTAAAACAAATGTGCACAGTCTTTTATATTTACACTTTTTCAATCATCAGCTCCTACGGAGTATGTGCAAGAATTCACAGAATATACGTATATGCATTTGTGATTGGCTGATTGCTATCACAAGGTACAGGGGGAGTGGAAATATACATAATGTTGAAATTTGTTAGAACAAAATCTACTACTCATTTTAAATTCAGAGTAAATGCTATGTTATTCTCTTGCTATCATGCATTTGTTGATTATGCAAATCTACTGTGTTTACTGGTCCTTTAAATACCCTGAGATTTTTTATATAAAATCTTTAGTTATGTGTAATGGAACAACTTTGCAATATGTTTTAATTTTTTTATTTTACCCCCTTTTTATGAAATTTAGCTCTGAACAATATACTTTATACTAACATTTTGTGAGTGACTAGCCTTGTTGTCTGTGGACTAAAGCCCTGATTGGCTCCTCCAAATAAGCCAAATGGTTGGTGGAATTTGGCTATTGAAGCATAATTGTAGTAAAAAGGATGTCAATGTATTTTTAAAAAAAATAAAACGTTAAGACTTTGCTGATATGTTATTCCACAACATAACAGCAATGTCTTGTAATTCCAAGGTGTTCACCGTCCCTTTAAGAGCTGAATAAAGTTATTGAAATAAAATACAAAGAATATAACATACAAAATATTATCTAGTACCTTGTATTTGCAAGCGATTACTAATATGTAAATAGCAGGAACTGTTCCATAAGTTGCCAGGGGAACAGTACTATGGTCCTTTAGCATTACAGACTATACATAAATGATATTTTCATCTCCTTATTAAAGGGACATGTATTCATATACTAATTCGCTTAAAAGGTGATGCAGTATGTCTAAAAAGCTGGCTTACAAGAAAATTTCTATTTAAAAAGGAATATATTATACCTCAATATTAGTTAATTGTGTGTTCTGTGAGCAGTTATTCTTCAGCTACTTTTTTTTACTGTCATCTGCAAAATGAAACAAAACAACAGTCAATCAGCATCATCAGTGCTGAGTAGACATTTTGCTTTTCTTTAATTTTCTGGAATTTCAACAGTAAACTTCCTTAAAATGGGGAGGGAAATAAAGTGAATGTATCTGCATATACCAGGTGCTCACTACCTTGCAATTCCTTATTGGCTGCTTTGAGTCCCTTTACAATAATATGCGGCTACTGAGGTAAAATAGCTTTATTTTTTTTCCAGAGATATTTATGTGATATGTCTCAATGCACTTAACTTTATGACTTCCTCTCTTATGTATCTAAAAGATTGAATAGCATATATAGAGTATTTTACATTCTCAAAACAGCACTTGAAAAAAACAAAATTAAAAAAAAAATCAAAGCTGTGGTTTAGACTATAACCTTGATTCAATAAAACTCTTTTGTGAAACTAAAATTTTACAGAGAAAACTCATTGCAACATAAATTTAAAAAATTCAATATTTGTAGCTGTCCTTGGTCACACCCAGTTGCTTATGATTCCTTATGATTAATCTCACAAACGTTCACTTCTCACTACACAAAATCCGTTTAAAATCCTTAGAAAATATACTAATTAAAACAGGAAAAAAGAAACACCATTTATTAAACAGGCATCTCTAACATATGGAGAGAAAAAAACTTTGAAAAAGTAAAGACAAATGTTAGACAATATCGTCAGCTTTAAAATAGCGAGACATAACTGCGAGACAAGATGCAAACAGTCTACACTTACAAAGATAATTTACTGTGTTTCGAGCATGTTTCTGAAGTTTTTGTGGTTGTTTTAACCACTTAGCAATAAGTTCTCAATTCATGTATGAAATTTGATGTATTGGGCAGTAACTGCAGTTGTTATCAATAGGAATGTTCACTATCAACTTGATCAGAACCATAGGTGAAGTTAAACGACAAGGGCAACATTAGATATTTGTGTGTCAAGCTATCATGGGGGGTTTCTGCAGGTTTTCACGGAGAAACCTACTACAGTTAAACACTATTACATATTTTGCAACAGACTTTTAATCTCAATAACACATTTTAGATATAAAGGGAAGTTAATAGTATCAGAAACGAACACAACTAAGACGCAACTAAGATTTTAATTCACTCTCTCATTCTTTCCCGCCTCGATTACTGCAACTCTGTCCTCTCTGGTCTCCCCACCTGCTGCCTAGCTCCTTTACAATCTATAATAAATGCCTCTTCCAGACTCATCTTCCTTACATGTCGCCCTTCATCTGCTGCACCTCTCTGCCAATCCCTTCACTGGCTTCCTCTTGCCTCTAGGATCAAACACAAAATTCTCACTCTGACATACAAAGCCCTCAACTGCACTGCTCCTTACTATATCTCAGACCTTGTCTCCAGATACTCTCCCTCCTGTCCCCTTCGCTCTGCTCATAACCTCCTACTCTCCTCCTCTCTGGTTACCTCATCGCACACTCCTGTTTACAGGACTTTTCCAGACTGGCTCCCATTTTGTGGAACTCTCTGCCTCGCTCCACAAGACTCTCCCCTAGTTTGAAAGCTTCAAGCGCTCGTTAAAGACTCAGGGATGCTTACAACCTATGGTAACCTTACTTTATACCAGTTCCACTCCTCCATTGCTATCCCCTGAACCCCCTTAGCATGTAAGCCTAAGAGTCCAGCTGTTTGTAGATCACCTTCTTAAGAGCTGACTACAACAGTGCCACTCTTGGCAGTGCCCTCTACCCATTTGAACCCTATATTTGTTTTGCTGTACTCCCCCTTTGTTTATAGCACTGCGGAATCTGTTGGCGCTCTGCAAATAACCGATAATGATAATAATTAATAAACAATCTTTAATGGATTCTTGCACAAAACCATAAAGACTTTTTGAGAGTTTACAAGTTCATTAAGATAATATTTATTTATTTATTCTAACTGTTAATAACCACATTTTACCTTGGGGTATAGAGGTGACTTTCCATAAGAAATGCAATGGGACTGACTATGACCTCACATGTGCAAGGACCATGCAAAATGACATGTGACAGCTATCACTAAACTTTACAGAATGATGCCACTTAGAACAAAATCAATAAACAAGGACTTGCAAAAATTACTTTGCTCACTAAAGGGCTGACCAATCAACTCCTGCAAAGGCCCACAGACCGACAATGAATGGCTGAAGACTTTTCAAATGACAAAAACTTTAGATTATGAGAAATTCTGTTTATTTTATTTCATTGAAGGCACCCGTATGATCCAGTTAATTTAACATCAACAGTCACAGGTCTAATGTGAGGAAGAGAATCGATTTGTCAAGGGTCCATGTTTAACACTGGCAGACAGCCAGAGTACTTTTGTACACACTCTAATGATAAATAGGGGAGATTCATATAGATAAAATCTGTTATACTTCTGTAAAGAACAAGTTGGACAAACTGCTTATTTAGAAGAAACAGCTTAGTAACCAACTGGGTAAAATCCTTGTTGACCTTTTTCTAAAAGATTAAAATGTTTAAACAAATGAATGCCAAGCTATAACAAATGAGGAGTAATCTTGCATGGTTTAGTAATCCAAAAGCAAACATCTCTTTATCAAGAAACCAGACTAAACAAAAGTAAAACATTACCATAAAGGAAGTTAAAAATGCAAATTGTTATCAGACCACATTTCATTAAAGGGTCACTAAAGTCTTTTGCAAAGTATCGTAACTTAAAGGCATATTAAACACTTTGATATTGTAATATAAAATGCTTAATTATATATAGTAAAACAGCTGCAATATATTTTGTAGAGTTAAGTCAAAAGAGAAAGAATTGACTGGAAAGGATGCATTTGGGTAGCACTACTATCTCCCTTTATATTGAGGACATCATATTTCTAAAGGGTAATGGTCTAGGTATAGACTTAAAATTATTTTTTTTATATATAAAACGTTACAGATAGCACATCATGCTAAGGCACTGTGGCAAGGTCCACTCAGCCTTTCATCCTTCCAAGGTCGATAAAATGAGCAGCGCCTTGAGACCCCATACATACATACATACATACATACATATATACATACAAAACAAAGATGTGTGAAATTAAAAACACAAATAGGGATCAGAGATGCATAGTCAAAGTATTCCTTCTGCACTATAGGAGGTATGGTCTTGATTATAGAAAAATAAATTGGTACAATTCAGTGAGGCCATATTTATTAGCTAGTTAGTATAAGGTTAATATTGTATTCCCTTATTGAAATTATATATTTGATAATCAGGTTGCCTCAGTGGAATAACTCATATTGGGCATACGATTTGTACTCGTTATATCTAATAATCAGGGTGCCTCAATGATATAAACCTTATTGGGCATGCAATTTTTATACTCAGTATTTAAAGGTCTCAGTGTGTATATACTTGGCACTGTTGCCTAAATATCTGAGTTATAATTTTACGCACTATTGAAATATATTAATATAGGTGTTATTGGATATCAAATAATAATTCCAATTGTGTATATCAGAGGATAGAATTTGTGTTGATAGAATCAGGAACTTATAGGTTTGTGGACTTGGGGACTCACTCTATATCAAAATACTATTGGTTAAGGTAATTATACATTGATAATGGGCACAAAAAATATTACTTATTCTGTTGAGTTTATTTTCAACATTATTTGCTGATTTAGTGTAACAAGAATGAGTGGAGTCAATTGTGGGTGTTTATGATACACAGCACTGACCAATTAACTCTGTTGAGTTATCTTAAAAATTTAAACACTAAGGCCTAGATTTAGAGTTCGGCGGTAGCCGTCAAAACCAGCGTTAGAGGCTCCTAACGCTGGTTTTGGCCGCCCGCTGGTATTTGGAGTCAGTGATTAAAGGGTCTAACGCTCACTTTACAGCCGCGACTTTTCCATACCGCAGATCCCCCTACGCCATTTGCGTAGCCTATCTTTTCAATGGGATCTTCCTAACGCCGGTATTTAGAGTCGTTTCTGCAGTGAGCGTTAGAGCTCTAACGACAAGATTCCAGCCGCCTGAAAATAGCAGGAGTTAAGAGCTTTCTGGCTAACGCCGGTTTATAAAGCTCTTAACTACTGTACCCTAAAGTACACTAACACCCATAAACTACCTATGTACCCCTAAACCGAGGTCCCCCCACATCGCCGACACTCGATTAAAAATTTTAACCCCTAATCTGCCGACCGCCACCTACGTTATACTTATGTACCCCTAATCTGCTGCCCCTAACACCGCCGACCCCTGTATTATATCTATTAACCCCTAACTTGCCCCCCACAACGTCGCCGCAAGCTACTTAAAATAATTAACCCCTAATCTTCCGACCGCAAATCGCCGCCACCTACGTTATCCCTATGTACCCCTAATCTGCTACCCCTAACATCGCCGACCCCTATGTTATATTTATTAACCCCTAATCTGCCCCCCTCAACGTCGCCGACACCTACCTACACTTATTAACCCCTAATCTGCCGAGCGGACCTGAGCGCTACTATAATAAAGTTATTAACCCCTAATCCGCCTCACTAACCCTATCATAAATAGTATTAACCCCTAATCTGCCCTCCCTAACATCGCCGACACCTACCTTCAATTATTAACCCCTAATCTGCCGACCGGAGCTCACCGCTATTCTAATAAATGTATTAACCCCTAAAGCTAAGTCTAACCCTAACACTAACACCCCCCTAAGTTAAATATAATTTTTATCTAACGAAATAAATTAACTCTTATTAAATAAATAATTCCTATTTAAAGCTAAATACTTACCTGTAAAATACATCCTAATATAGCTACAATATAAATTATAATTATATTATAGCTATTTTAGGATTAATATTTATTTTACAGGCAACTTTGTAATTATTTTAACCAGGTACAATAGCTATTAAATAGTTAAGAACTATTTAATAGTTACCTAGTTAAAATAATAACAAATTTACCTGTAAAATAAATCCTAACCTAAGATATAATTAAACCTAACACTACCCTATCAATAAAATAATTAAATAAACTACCTACAATTACCTACAATTAACCTAACACTACACTATCAATAAATTAATTAAACACAATTGCTACAAATAAATAAAATTAAATAAACTATCTAAAGTACAAAAAATAAAAAATAACTAAGTTACAGAAAATAATAAAATATTTACAAAGATAAGAAAAATATTACAACAATTTTAAACTAATTACACCTACTCTAAGCCCCCTAATAAAATAACAAAGCCCCCCAAAATAAAAAATTCCCTACCCTATTCTAAAATACAAATATTACAAGCTCTTTTACCTTACCAGCCCTGAACAGGGCCCTTTGCGGGGCATGCCCCAAGAATTTCAGCTCTTTTGCCTGTAAAAAAAAACATACAATACCCCCCCCAACATTACAGCCCACCACCCACATACCCCTAATCTAACCCAAACCCCCCTTAAATAAACCTAACACTACCCCCCTGATGATCTTCCTACCTTGTCTTCACCATGCCAGGTTCACCGATCCGTCCTGGCTCCAAGATCTTCATCCAACCCAAGCGGGGGCTAGACATCCACTGAAGAAGTCCAGAAGAGGGTCCAAAGTCTTCCTCCTATCCGGCAAGAAGAGGACATCCGGACCGGCAAACATCTTCTCCAAGCGGCATCTTCTATCTTCTTCCATCCGATGACGACCGGCTCCATCTTGAAGACCTCCAGCGCGGATCCATCCTCTTCTTCCGACGACTAGACGACGAATGACGGTTCCTTTAAGGGACGTCATCCAAGATGGCGTCCCTCGAATTCCGATTGGCTGATAGGATTCTATCAGCCAATCGGAATTAAGGTAGGAATTTTCTGATTGGCTGATGGAATCAGCCAATCAGAATATAGTTCAATCCGATTGGCTGATCCAATCAGCCAATCAGATTGAGCTCGCATTCTATTGGCTGTTCCGATCAGCCAATAGAATGCGAGCTCAATCTGATTGGCTGATTGGATCAGCCAATCGGATTGAACTATATTCTGATTGGCTGATTCCATCAGCCAATCAGAAAATTCCTACCTTAATTCCGATTGGCTGATAGAATCCTATCAGCCAATCGGAATTCGAGGGACGCCATCTTGGATGACGTCCCTTAAAGGAACCGTCATTCGTCGTCTAGTCGTCGGAAGAAGAGGATGGATCCGCGCTGGAGGTCTTCAAGATGGAGCCGGTCGTCATCGGATGGAAGAAGATAGAAGATGCCGCTTGGAGAAGATGTTTGCCGGTCCGGATGTCCTCTTCTTGCCGGATAGGAGGAAGACTTTGGACCCTCTTCTGGACTTCTTCAGTGGATGTCTAGCCCCCGCTTGGGTTGGATGAAGATCTTGGAGCCAGGACGGATCGGTGAACCTGGCATGGTGAAGACAAGGTAGGAAGATCATCAGGGGGGTAGTGTTAGGTTTATTTAAGGGGGGTTTGGGTTAGATTAGGGGTATGTGGGTGGTGGGTTGTAATGTTGGGGGGGGGGTATTGTATGTTTTTTTTTACAGGCAAAAGAGCTGAAATTCTTGGGGCATGCCCCGCAAAGGGCCCTGTTCAGGGCTGGTAAGGTAAAAGAGCTTGTAATATTTGTATTTTAGAATAGGGTAGGGAATTTTTTATTTTGGGGGGCTTTGTTATTTTATTAGGGGGCTTAGAGTAGGTGTAATTAGTTTAAAATTGTTGTAATATTTTTCTTATGTTTGTAAATATTTTATTATTTTCTGTAACTTAGTTATTTTTTATTTTTTGTACTTTAGATAGTTTATTTAATTTTATTTATTTGTAGCAATTGTGTTTAATTAATTTATTGATAGTGTAGTGTTAGGTTAATTGTAGGTAATTGTAGGTAGTTTATTTAATTATTTTATTGATAGGGTAGTGTTAGGTTTAATTATATCTTAGGTTAGGATTTATTTTACAGGTAAATTTGTTATTATTTTAACTAGGTAACTATTAAATAGTTCTTAACTATTTAATAGCTATTGTACCTGGTTAAAATAATTACAAAGTTGCCTGTAAAATAAATATTAATCCTAAAATAGCTATAATATAATTATAATTTATATTGTAGCTATATTAGGATTTATTTTACAGGTAAGTATTTAGCTTTAAATAGGAATCATTTATTTAATAAGAGTTAATTTATTTCGTTAGATAAAAATTATATTTAACTTAGGGGGGTGTTAGTGTTAGGGTTAGACTTAGCTTTAGGGGTTAATACATTTATTAGAATAGCGGTGAGCTCCGGTCGGCAGATTAGGGGTTAATAATTGAAGGTAGGTGTCGGCGATGTTAGGGAGGGCAGATTAGGGGTTAATACTATTTATGATAGGGTTAGTGAGGCGGATTAGGGGTTAATAACTTTATTATAGTAGCGCTCAGGTCCGCTCGGCAGATTAGGGGTTAATAAGTGTAGGCAGGTGTCGGCGACGTTGTGGGGGGCAGATTAGGGGTTAATAAATATAACATAGGGGTCGGCGATGTTAGGGCAGCAGATTAGGGGTACATAGGGATAACGTAGGTGGCGGCGGTTTACGGAGCGGCAGATTAGGGGTTAAAAGTGTAATGCAGGGGTCAGCGATAGCGGGGGCGGCAGATTAGGGGTTAATAAGTGTAAGGTTAGGGGTGTTTAGACTCGAGGTACATGTTAGAGTGTTAGGTGCAGACGTAGGAAGTGTTTCCCCATAGGAAACAATGGGGCTGCGTTAAGAGCTGAACGCTGCTTTTTTGCAGGTGTTAGGTTTTTTTTCAGCTCAAACAGCCCCATTGTTTCCTATGGGAGAATCGTGCACGAGCACGTTTTTGATGCCGGCCGCGTCCGTAAGCAACTCTGGTATCGAGAGTTGCATTTGCGGTAAATATGCTCTACGCTCCTTTTTTGGAGCCTAACGCAGCATTTGTTTGAACTCTCGATACCAGAGTTAAATTTATGGTGCGGCCAGAAAAAAACCCGCGGAGCGTTAACAGCCCTTTTACCGCCGAACTCCAAATCTAGGCCTAAGAATGTGTATGCATATACACTTATAGTATCAACCCTCAAGGTTGGTTAATTTGACTGTTAGTAAGTTTAAAACAGCATCATCAGCCAAGTTTTTCCATTTAACATTATTGGGTTATCTTGTGTTTGAACAGCGGACAAGCATATGTTTATGCACTTATAATATTAAGCCTTAGAGTTAGTAGATTTAAAATATCACTTAGTTGGATACAGTGTAACTAACCAAATTGTTACAGCTGTATACCATTCCCAGTTAATGTGTAGTTTAACTCTTGTTTTGACACTTGATCTTCAATCGTATTAACCACTAAAGAAAGTAGCTTTAAGAAATGATTATTACTCTGTGTTATTGTGCCCCTCTATGTACATTCGCGTTCTATCGAAGGCTTATAACATAAATAACCATCTCTATCGAAGATAGATATAATAGTATTGTATATATTATTTCTTTTTTGAACCCTTTTAATTTTTTATTCTGAAAATTATGGATTTTCCAGTCCAGAAAACTGAAAGAGCACATGACAGGTTTCACAAGCCTAACATCACCACATATCTCTCCCTAATTTGCCATTTGTTACCTTATTGTATAAGGACTGGTACTATTTGCATATCAAAGTCATATCAATGATTATTTTCCTAATTTACTTGCTGTTGCTTGGTACATCCTACCTCTTTGCTTCAACAGGCTTTGGGTGAAAAAAGCTGATTGACTCCCTTTAGGTGTACTATGTCTATGATAATAACCCTGTCATAAAAAGAAAATACTTAGACCCATCAAACATGTATATTTATAATTTTTACAGAGGGACGCTGAGACTCAACTCCTACAGCTGCTAGACTTAACTATTACAACTGCTGCTGTAGCTCTTTGGGCGCATGCGGCATTGCGCTACCTACATTTAAAGGTCTCATGTTCTTATTACTGTAACTCCCACCTAGAGGCTATTGGAGTGGCAGTTTCTATAAATAGTCACTCAGTCCACCACTCTGTGCTGAGTTATTATCTTACCTATCTTGTTCCTGGTTCCTGAATGTTAAGCAGTGAATGTTATGTATACTTACCTGTTACCTGTGTATGCTCACTTTGTTCCAGAGACTAAGCATACTTACCTGATACCTACGTATGCTCACCTTGTTCCAGAGACCAAGCATACTTACCTTGTACTTGCGTATTCTCACCTGGTTCCTGAAAGCCAAGAAGACTTACCTGATACCTGTGTTTGCTCACTTTGTTCCTGAAGCTGTGCCTGCTGTACCTCTCTGGTATCCTGTGACAGTCTCCTCAGCAGTATCCGCTTGGTATCCTGTGCCTTCTGAGAATCCTGTACCTACTATACTAGTATCAGCTTTCCTAAAACCTGCTGTACCTATCTGGTATCCCATGACAGTCTCACCAACAGTACCCGCTAGGTGTCCTGTGCCTGCTGAGAAACCTATATCTATTATAATAGTGACAGTCATCTTCAAACCAGCTGTACAGCAGATAGCTGTAGCTATCTCATATACTGTGACAGTCTAACCAACAGTGCCCGCTAGTTATCCTGTTCCTGATGAGAATCCTGTACCTACTATACTAGTATCAGCTTTCCTAAAACCTGCTGTACCTATCTGGTATCCCATGACAGTCTCACCAACAGTACCCGCTAGGTGTCCTGTGCCTGCTGAGAAACCTATATCTACTATAATAGTGACAGTCATCTTCAAACCAGCTGTACAGCAGATAGCTGTAGCTATCTCATATACTGTGACAGTCTAACTAACAGTGCCCGCTAGTTATCCTGTTCCTGATGAGAATCCTGTGTCTGCTAAACCAGTAAAAGCCTTACTCAAACCAGCTGTGCCTGCTGTACCTATCTGGGATCCGTGACAGTCTCACCAACAGTACCTGCTGTGTATCCTGTACCTGCTGAAAAATCTGTGTCTACTATACCAGTGACAGCCTTCCTCAAACCAGCTGTGCCTGCTGTACCTATCTGGCATCCTTTGACAGTCTCACCAACAGTCCCCAGTGGGTATCCTGTGCCTGCTGAGAAACCTGTGTCTGGAATACCAGTAATAGCGTTCTTCAAATAAGCTGTGCTTACTGTACCTATTTGGTATCCCATGACAGTCTCACCAATAGTCGCCGGTGGGTAACTGTGCCTGCTGAGAAACTTGTGTCTGATATACCAGTGACAGCTTTCCTCAAACCAGCGGTGCCTGTTATACCTACCTGGTATTTCCATGACAGCCTCACCCTCTACTGCACACTTAAAGTACCAGTGTCCACTGGACTTTGTTACTGCAACCTACTTTAGTTTTCTGAACTTTTTATTGAACTTTAGTGTTCTGCATTGGGCCTATGTTCAAACTTGCTGTGTATGTTATCTTCAATTTGAACTACCAACTGTTCATTTGGTTATTGTTCAGTAAAGCTTTTAAAAGACATTTGTTGTTCAGTGTATCTGTTTCTGCATTCTGAGTTCCACACGCCCTACCCCCCTCACATTAGCACATTTCTGCAAATTATTTTGCTACATTTTAAGCCTTCCAAAAAATGGTTTGCTCTTGACTGACCAGCCACTCATGAGCAGCCGCCAGAACTTCACCTTTGTTTGCATTAAATGTGTTCCTTAGACGTTATCCGTCATATGTGGAAACATGTAATAGTCACTGTGGGGAGAGGTCTGGTGAACACTGGGAGTGATTCAGTAATTCAAATCTAGCTTAAAAAATGACCATCATGTCAAACAAGGACTTGGGCACAGGATCATTGATTTGGTGAAACACATTTTCTGACTTACATTTTTAAGTGATTTGTGCAATTTTCCAATCAAAATGGCACAGTAGTCACCAATCATGATGCAATTCAATCATCAAAATTTCTTCAGCACCCTAAAAATTGGATGTCATAATGTTGATATTACTTGCTTAAATACAACAAATCTGAGAGAAGAGAACCATGGTGTTTCCACTGCTTGGACTTTGCTTTTCATGGAAGTGGTGTATTCACAAATCATCTATTGTGACAAATTGTGCTTATAGAAATTGTCATTATTTCTTTGAATTCTTGTTAGAAGTTCTTGCGATATCACCATCTGCTGCCTCTTCTGATCTGAAGTCAACATTCAAAGTATCCATTATGCTGAAAATGTCCTTATACCTTAAACATTCACTAATATTGACTCTACTGTACCACATGAAACCCTATTTTGTGTATCAATCTTTTGTCACCCATCAACATGTCATAAATGTTCTCCACAATTTCTTCATTGGCAACTGTTATTGCATGACCTGAGCAAAGTGCAACTTCTCATGACCCACTTCCCAATGTAAACATCCAACACCACTTTTTAACTGTGGGGTAAGATTGAAGATAGATAAAACCATATTCTTATGGATTTCTGTTTTAATTCCCTCAAAAGCTCTGTTTTAAGAAATGGTTAAGAGATTGTTGAAATTTGGCACCAGTAGACTTAAAACAATATACTTTTCAATGTAGTCATGTAAACCAAGTGCTTCCCAAGTAGGAAGAGCTCCTCCGCTGATCAAGCAATTCCAGTGTAGAATGTTCAAGGGTCAGGATTCTGGATCCTGCAGAATGCACTCTAGCATCTCTTGAGACAGTGGCAAAACCACCACTAATTTTAGTCCAATGCTTTTATTATCCATTTAATTGTCATTTTAAAGTAACAGAGGAAACTGTTACATACAAGGAAACTGCTTCAAGTATTATGTTAGTACTCAACTTACTATTAAAGGGACAAAAAAGTACAAGAATAAAATTCTCTGTGTTAGAGCACTATATAATTGCACTATTGATTGGTTATGGGTTTAACCCCTGAAACATGCTTAAACACATAGTTCAAGTCAGCTCCAGAGCAACAATGGATTACTGGGTGCTAGATGAACACACCTGGTGTGCCAATGACAAGAAGCATATGTGGTATATGTGAATAGGAACGTATTTTTTACAAAGTATTCTAGGAGAACAATGCAATTTTAATAGCAAAAGTTAATTGAATAGTGTTAAAAATTAATGCTTTTTATGAAACATGAAAGTTTAATTTTGGGTTGCATGTCCCTGTAACACATTATATTATTCATTGATTTGTTTTATCTCTTCAAGCTACTTTATTAATCCAGCAAACACTACACAGAAATCCTACAGAGAAACTTAAAGGGATAGTCAAGTTCAAAATAAACTTTCATGATTCAGTTAGGGCATATGATTTTAACCCCTTGACCACAGCACTTTTCCATTTTCTGTCCATTTGGGACCAAGGCTATTTTAAAATTTTTGCGGTGTTTGTGTTTAGCTGTAATTTTCCTCTTACTCATTTACTGTACCCACACATATTATATACCGTTTTTCTCGACTTTCAAAAGATACCATTATTTTCATCATATCTTATAATTTACTATAAAATCTTTTATAAAATGAGGAAAAAATAGAAAAAAAACCACACTTTTTCTAACTTTGACCCCCAAAATCTGTTACACATCTACAACCACCAAAAAACACCCATGCTAAATAGTTTCTAAATTTGTCCTGAGTTTAGAAATACCCAATGTTTACATGTTCTTTGCTTTTTTTGTAAGTTATAGGGCAATAAATACAAGTAGCACTTTGCTATTTCCAAACCATTTTTTTTTTTTTTTTAAATTAGCGCTAGTTTCATTGGAACACTAATATCTTTCAGGAATCCCTGAATATCCATTGACATGTACATATTATTTTTTAGTAGACATCCCAAAGTATTGATCTAGGCACATTTTGGTATATTTCATGCCACCATTTCACTGCCAAATGCGATCCAATACAAAAAATCGTTCACTTTTTCACAAATTTTTTCACAAACTTTCGATTTCTCACTGAAATTATTTACAAACAGCTTGTGCAATTATGGCACAAATGGTTGTAAATGCTTCTCTGGGATCCCCTTTGTTCAGAAATAGCAGACATATTATATATGGCTTTGGCGTTGCTTTTTGGTAATTAGAAGGCCGCTAAATGCTGCTGCGCATCACATGTGTATTATGGCTAGCAGTGAAGGGGTTAATTAGGTAGCTTGTAGGGCGCTTGCAGGGTTAATTTAGCTTTAGTGTAGAGATCAACTTCCCACCTGAAACATCAGATCCCCTGATCCCTCCCAAACAGCTCTCTTCCCTCCCCACCCCACAATTGTCCTCGCCATCTTAAGTACTGGCAGAAAGTCTGCCAGTACTAAAATAAAAGTTATATTTGGGCTTTTTTGTGTGTTTTTTTTTAGCATATTTACATATGCTGCTGTGTAGGATCCCCCCTTAGCCCCCAACCTCACTAATCCCCCACCAAACAGCTCTCTAACCCTCCCCCTCTACCTTAATGGACGCAATCTTGGGTACTGGCAGCTGTCCTCAGGCGTTAACTGTCTTTTTTTAGAGGACGTACCCAGCACGTCCTCGGTCATTAAGGGGTTAAACAACTTTCCAATTTACTTTCATCACCAGTTTTGCTTTGTTTCGCTTGGTATTCTTAGTTGAAAGCTAAACCTAGGTAGGCTCATATGCTAATTTCGTAGCATTTGATGGCCGCCTCTTATCTGAATGCATTTGACAGTTTTTCACCACTAGAGGGCGTTAGTTCATTGGTGTCATATAGATAACATTGAGCTCACGCATGTGGAGTTACCTAGTTGTAAGTACTGATTGGCTAAAATGCAAGTCTGTCAAAAGAACTGAAATAAGGGGTCAGTCTGCAGAGGCTTAGATACAAGATTTCACAGAGGTAAAAAGTATATTATTATAACTGTGCTGGTTATGCAAAACTGGGGAATGGGTAATAAGGGGACTATCTATCTTTTTAAACAACAAAAATACTGGTGTTAACTGTACCTTTAAGCAATTATAAACTGATATCTTTATATTAAAAAAAAAGATAACTTTGGGCCTTTCTGAGTATTTTTAATCTTTAGGTTTTTTTTTGTTTTGTTTTTTTTATTCTGCAAAGTTTCATTAACAACAGTATATTGAAACATTATTCAATTTCTAAAGTAAAGTCAGAAGTTTCAGGAGAAAGCAAATGACAGTATCTACAAACTAGAGAAAAAAATCCTCTAAATTATAAAATAATAATTCACCACAAATGTGTCATATTTAATTAGAATATTTCCTAGAAGATTAATGACAGCATAAATGGGCCATAGTTTTAGGTGCAGGACCTATAACTCTGTTCTTCCAAACACCTGCCACAGCATTTGTTTAATGCAGGTCAGTACAAGTAGTTTGCCAAAAACAGACAATAATGTGCATCTGTTTGACTATTTCTGCCATTTTTTTTATTTGATTTGCCAGGTTTAAAGAATGTACTTATTTAAATGAATTAATTATATTTTTTAATGATTGAACAAATTGCTATCATGAGATAATATGTGTGATTTTCAAAACTGACACAAAATCAAAAATTATTTCATCAACAACTTTTTTTGGATGTTCCATTTGACTTGAGTTTGACAGTAAAATTAATAAATAATAAGTAATAAATGGTTCTAAATATAAAATAGATTCATAGCTGTGTTTATGTCATACCAATTTTATTACATAGAAAGTTTTTCAGGAATTAGTTTTTCACATGTTTTTTAGAGTTTTCATATTCTAAAGCTTTTAACTTTTACAAAATCTATTTTGGCTTCTTTTAAAGGTATAGTAAACACCATAAATATTATTGTTTAAAAAGATAGATAATCCCTTTATTACCCATTCCCCAGTTTTGCATAACCAACACTGTTATATTAATATACATTTTACCTCTGTGATTACCTTGTATCTAAGCTTACAAGATCTTTTGACAGACTTGAAATTCAGGCAGTTTCATGATTCAGATAGATAATGTAATTTTAAACAATTTTCCAATTTACTTTTATCACCAATTTTGCTTTGTTCTCTTGGTATTCTTAGTTGAAAGCTAAACCTAGGAGGCTCATATGCAAATTTCTAATTCCTTGAAGGCCTCCTATTCTCTCAGGGCATTTTAACCGTTTTTCACCACTAGAGGGTGTTAGTTCATGTGTGATATATAGATAACACTGTACTCACGCACGTGGAGATCCAGTGAGCCAGCTCTAATTGGCTAAAATGGATGTCTAAAAAGAAAAGAGGAACAGAGGCGCCAAACATGGCCTAGTAACGTCAGGGCACCAACACACACAGGACCAGCAGGATAAAATATACTCACAAGTGAGGCGCACCCAGATGGTGCTATTGTTGCAGACTGGAACTAAAACAGTGGTCCAGCTCACTGATCACCGCCAGCCAAGACTCCAAGTCCAGATAATCCTTAGGAGGGCCTATTGGTTAGATCATCTCAGATAGCTGTGTCTAAACTGCTGGAAGTCCGTAGCTGTTCTTGATGTAGCTCGTAATTGTATCAAACTGTTTGATACAATTACGAGCTACATCAAGGGGACCTTGATTGAGTCTGAACCTTTTGCGGATTTCGCTACTGCCTTCACAACTCTGCTGCGTCAACTAGCTGCACTAGGAGGTACAAGAAAGTACAACACACGCCTGTTTCTGTGTAGCGTGCACGCACTTGTGGATCTCCTCCCATCTCAGTGAGAACAGCTACGGACTTCCAGCAGTTTAGACACAGCTATCTGAGATGATCTAACCAATAGGCCCTCCTAAGGATTATCTGGACTTGGAGTCTTGACTGGCGGTGATCAGTGAGCTGGACTATTGTTTTAGTTCCAGTCTGCAACAATAGCACCATCTTGTTGCGCCTCACTTGTGAGTATATTTTATCCTGTTGGTCCTGTGTGTGTTGGTGCCCTGACGTTACTAGGCCATGTTTGGCGCCTCTGTTCCTCTTTTCTTTTTAGATCACGATACATCAGGATGACCGTCCTATGACAGAGAGCTGCCTCCTTTTTTCAGGACTGGTGTTGTGGACATTTTGTGATATTTGCATATACCCATATGTTAGCATCTACATATTTGGGTTTGGGTTTTTTTCTGGTTGATTGTATCATTTATTGATTGTATCATTTATATTACTACTTGTTTTACATTTGCATTTAGTTTTTAGGCATCAGTAAGCGCCCCCTTTGAGTGTGGTGTATATATTGTATACACCACTCTCTATCATTTCTGTTAAAATGGATGTCTGTCAAAAGAACTGAAATAAGGGGGCAGTTTGCAGAGGCTTAGATACAAGGTAATCACAGAGTTAAAAAGTATATTTATATAACTGTGTTGGTCATGCAAAACTAGGGAATGGGTAATAATGGGATTATCTATCTTTTTAAACAAAAACAGTTCTGGTGTAGACTGTCCCTTTAACGTGCATGAACACAATATTATCTATATGAAACACATGAACTAACACCCTCTAGCTGTGAAAAACTGTCAAATGCAGAGGCAGCCTTCAAGGGCTTAGAAATTAGCATATGAGCCTATCTAGGTTTAGCTTTCAACTAACAATACCAAGAGAACAAAGGAAATTTGATGATAAAAGTAAATTAGAAAGTTGTTTAAAATGACATGCCCTATCTGAATCATAACCATTTAATTTGAACTTTTCTATCCCTTTAACGTTTTTATGAAAGTTAATTTAAAAAACAAAGTTCTTTTTTTGTTTTAATAAAAATTGAATATTTATCTGCCATATTTTATTTTCACTTTAATTATTAAAGCCATTACAAGCAACCTGAAGAGGGTGCTTTAGAATGCAGTAGATTTAGTTGCTCTGTGGTGAATCTCTACAGTAATCTATACTAGTGCTGTATAGCTAAAAAAAACTGTTAAATAAAGATGGCTGAACATAAACTTACAGCGCATCTTTTTTTTTTTTATATAAAAAACAAAAACGATGTTTGCTGAAGCTGTAAGTAAAGGCAGAGGCCTCTATTTATCAAGCCGTCAACCGCAAATACGCTGGAATTCCGCAGCGTATTTGTGGCGAGCCTGATTCGCCTTTTTATCAAACCCTACAGCCCGGCAAAAGTAGAATATAGTGACGTAACATACGATCCGCCGGACTCAGTCCGACACAGATCGATGCTTACGTCACTACAGATGTTCCGAACGCAAGTTCGGCACAATCTGACTACTTTTGGAAGTTATCAAATTCCTACCAGGTACGCTCGGCACTTTTCCGGCCCAGCGTACCTGGTTTTCAATCTGCCGCCCTGGAGGCGATGGATACCATAGGAATCAATGGGAGTCTGAAAGCAGCAAGAGCTCATGTTGGCTGCTGCCTGATATCCCATTGATTTCTATGGTAAATGTCTACACCTAACACCCTAACATGTACCCCGAGTCTAAACACCCCTAATCTGCCCCCCCTACACTGCCGCCACCTACATTATACTTATTAACCCCTAAACCGCCGCTACCAGACCCCGCCGCAACTAAATAAAGTATTTAACCCCTAAACCGCCGCTCCCAGAGCCCACCTACATTATACTTATTAACCCCTAATCTGCCCCCCTACACCGCCGCCACTATATTAAATGTATTAACCCCTAAACCTAAATCTAAGCCTAACCCTAACACCTAACCCTAACACCTAAATACAAACTTGCCTGTAAAATAAAAATAAATCCTAAGCTAGCTACAATGTAACTATTAGTTATATTGTAGCTATCTTTAGGGTTTATTTTATAGGTAGGTATTTAGTTTTAAATAGGAATAATTTAGTTTGATTTATTTAAATTATATTTAAGTTAGGGGGTGTTAGGATTAGTGTTAGACTTAGGTTTAGGGGTTAATACATTTAATATAGTGGCAGCGGTGTAGGGGAGGCATATTAGGGGTTAATAAATATAATGTAGGTGGCGGCGGTGTAGTGGGGGCAGATTAGGGTTCAATAAATATAATGTAGGGAGCGGCAGTTTAGGGGTTAAACACTTTATTTAGTTGCAGCGGGGTCCGGAAGCGGCAGGATATCAATAAATGCAGACAGCATACACTGTCGGTATTTATCATTGCACCAGCAGTTCTTGTGAACTGCTGGTGCAATGCCGCCCCCCGTAGATTCACAGCCAATCGGCCGCTAGCAGGGGGTGTCAATCAACCCGATCGTATTCAATCGGGTTGGTTTCTGTCGATTTCTGTCCGCGGCCTCTGAGCAGGCAGACAGGTTATGGAGCAGCTGTCTTTAGACCGCTGCTTCATAACTTCTGTTTCAAAACACGAAGCATCAAGCTCCGTACGAAGTCATAAAAACAAAGCAAAAATAATTAAAATAAATAGACTAGAATCCTACAATCATCTAACTAATGTTTTGTAAACTCTATGACATATAGATTAAGATAGCCAAGGGGCTAAATATACCCCTTATATGGGGGTTAAAAATTTTCTTTCGTGATTCAGATTGAGCATGAAATTTTAAGCAACTTTCTAATTTACTCCTATTATCAAATTGTCTTCATTCTCTTGGAGTCTTTATTTGAAATGCAAGAATGTAAGTTTAGATGCCGGCCCATTTTTGGTGAACATCCTGGGTTGTCTTTGCTGATTGGTGGATAAATTCATCCACCAATAAAAAAGTGCTGTCCAGAGTACTAAAACAAAAAAAAAAGCTTAGATGCTTTCTTTTTCAAATAATGATAGCAAGAGAACGAAGAAAAATTGATAATAGGAGTAAATTAGAAAGTTGCTTAAAATTGCATGCTCTTTCTGAATTACAAAAGAAAAAAAATGGGTACAGTGTCACTTTAAAGAAAATAATTCTGGTTGATCTCTTGCATATCAATAGGAAAAATCCTTTGAAAGTTTCTCTATACAACATCAGTTGGGTGTACAGTGCATAAGTATATTTGCAAGTTCTTACTCTGAACAGTATAAAAAACAAGTCATTTGTTATTCATGACAAATTAGCTATTGTTCTTCAACGGTAAGGAAAACTCGTTTACATTTAATTCTAGATAATTATTGCATTCTATAGTGAAGCAGGTAAATTAAACTCTTTAGATACCTTTGGATTTTTTTTTATACTTGCAAAGTGAAATGAACAATAGAAATAGCTGTACACAAACAAAGGAGATTTCAGTCCTACTTATATGGATTATTTCATTGTGTTTTGATAGGTAGAAAAGTATGTTCTAATCACAGTTTAAAATTCATGATCAGATATTGTTTAAAGTGATAATTCCTTTAAATAGGAATTGACTGGAAGATACTGGTCTAATATCTTTATCTGAGCTACCATTTTGAGCACAATTGCTCTTTAAAAAGTACGGGTGAATGTAGTTTTTTTTTTTATATGCAATATTCAAATGACAATGATTTTTGCCAGTGACATTTGTTCTTTAATTTTAATGTTTAAAAAGAACTCTGAGAAAAATATATCAGGATATAAGCGAACAAGTTCTCAAGCTGATCAACTGTTCACCTGCAATAACCACATGTGAAGCAGCAGGTTAGACTATGCACACTATGTACGCTATTCATTGGGCAAAAAAACCTTTATATGTTTTTCCCTCATCTTTTGGGCTCTATTTTTAACACCATTTCTGCTTAACCTCTCATCCCGATATCAGTTAAATCATCCCAGGATGATTGACACTCCGTTTTGCAACGTGTAGGGTGGGTGTTTCCCACTCACAACAAGGTCTGGCTGATGTTCATGGTAGCGAATTATGTCTGTCCAACCTTTTTTTAAATGGAACCCTTTTTGTCAGATGTCCACCTCTATTGTATAAAGATGAGTCTTATAAATTAAATAAATTAACCCCAATTTATTTTTCATGATTCATATAGAGCATGGCATTTTAAACAACTTTATAATGTTATCAATCTTTCTTTGATCTCTTGATATCTTTTGTTGAAAAGCAGGAATGTAAGGTCAGGAGCGTGCACGTGTTTGGAGCACTCTATGGTAACACTTTTGCAAGAATGTTATCAATTTGCAAAAGTACTAGAGGGCAGCACTATTTCCTGCAATCTAGTGCTCTAGATGCCTACCTAGGTACAGTATCTATTCAACAAAGAATACCAAAATAATGAAGCAAATTTGATAATCAAAGTAAATGGGAAACCTTTTTAAAATTATATTCTCTGTCTGAATCACAAAATAAATATTTGGGGTTTCATATCCCTTTAAAGACAATTCCCTTGACTCATTTTGTTTCATTAAGCTAGGTTAGTATTTCCATGTATATTCTGTATCATTCTACAATACTACATAAAATGATATAGCTCTATAAAGCATAATATTTACAATAATATACCTCAATCTGTTAATAGTAATAGAATTAAAATCACTAAGTTGCTTGTTGGCCTTACATTTACATTTTTTAAGGTCATGAAACTCTGTAATGTTTCCAATTAAGTAGAAAAGAGAAATAATCCGTAACAATATTGATGTAACTGAATACAATTTTAAATAGAGTATAGTGTTTTGTATATACTGTATTATATTATATTTATATTAATCAATAAAATAGGTAAGTACTATTATCTTTAAAGGGACATGAAACCCAAAAATGTTCTTTCATGATTTAGGTAGAACATACAATTTTAAACAACTTTTCAGTTTACTTCTATTATCAGATTTGCTTCATTCTTGTGGTATCATTTGTTGAAAGAGCAGCAATGCACTACTGGTTTCTAACTGACACATGAATGAGCCAATGACAATCAGTATATATATATATATATATATATATATGCAGCCACCAATCAGCAGCTAGAACCTAGGTTCTTTGCTGCTCCTGAGCTTACCCAAATAAACTTTCGAGCAAAGGATAACAAGAGAAGGTAGCAAATTAAATAATAGAAGTAAATTGGAAAGTTGTTTAAAATTGTATGCTCTGTCTAAATCATGAATGTCTAATTATGACTTTACTGTCCCTTTAAAGGGATGTGGGGTACTTCATTTAACAGCATTTAAACATAATGATGCTTGCCACATAATGTAAAGACTGTTTAATTTCAAACAAATAAAATATTAGTTTTGTGCTACATGCTAGTTCTCATTGTCTGAGTTGTACTTTGGTTAATACTTCCTATTAATGATGAAGCATGTTTTATATAGAAAGAGCATTTGTATCTTTCAGCCAATGAGCATTAGCAGAAGTACCCACCAGCCATTCAGAATTAGCAGGAAGTAAACCACTAATATTGCTAGTCCAATTTGAAAAGACAATCAACATTACATGAAACTCCAACGTAATGCAATCCTCAGGGGCAGAAAGCAAGTGCCAGAGGTATGAAAAATGTGTCTGCCACAGAGAGCAAGACATTATTATTCAAAATGTTTTTCTATAGCCATTAATAAATGTTGTTTTTTATGACATATGAAAACTATATATTGCTTTTTTTCCCACCACCAATTCAATTTTTATATGATGCATTTTGAATAGCTGCAGTTTTTGTTTTTGCATTAGGATGGGATGCAGAAAAAAATGCATTTTTATAAAAAATATTTTTTTTAAATGCAACATTTTTATAAAACCTCTAATTTTTTTAATATTACATTAGCTATTTTATATTGGTTCTCATCTTATTGGTAATACTTAAACGAAACTAGGTCCACAAAATTATTACTTCTACTTGCTAATCACAAAATCACCATGCTAAAATACTCCACAGGTTATTATATAACCCCATAAAAGTTTTCATAAAGAATACAACAAAAGCAAAATAAACTTTTTTTTTATTGAAAATGTACTTCATGTTCAATCTAGACATGTTAATAACAATGTATTAGTGAAGAGCACAGAAACAAAGTGATAATTAAGAATGCCCCATGTCTCATGAGTACACATATGCAAAATGTATATGCTTTTTAAAGGGTCATTCCTGCCAATATTCCAATCCACATGGATGCGTCCCCATTTTGAATAGAAACATTTTTGTAATGTACATGCGTCTAATAAAAGCTATAGTTGTTTCAAAAGAGTATTTTAGTATGCACCGTGCACTAGCATTTTAAACACAGCACTTGCTAATAGAGGCCAAAGGTGTTTGTTCCATCTGTTAAAGGGACAGTACACTGTAAAATAGTTTTTCCATTAATGTATTTTAAATGACTTGTTATACCAACTGCAGAGTATAAAATATTTGAGAAATTCCATGTTCATGCTTATTTGTGTATATGAAGTAGCTGATTTTGTGCTTTGAAACCACAGCCTATTACAATGGGTTGAACTTAAAGGGACAGTCAAGTATAAATTAAACTTTCATTTTTCAGATAGGACTTTTAATTTTAATTAACTTTCCAATTTACTTTTATCATCAAATTTGCTTTTTTCTCTTGGTATTCTTAGTTTAAACTAAACCTAGGTAGGCTCATATGCTAATTCCTAAGCCTTTGAGGGCTGCCTCTTATCACATGCTTTTTAAATCTCTTTTCAACACAAAGAGACAGAAAGTACACGTGGGCCATATAGATAACACTGTGTTCAGGCACAGAAAGTTATTTAAGATCTAGCACAATACAATGCTAACTTTAAGACAATAGATAATAAACAGTCACAGTCATGTGATCAGGGGGCTGGAAGAAGGTTCCTAGATACAAGGTAATCACAGAGGTAAAAAGTATATTAATATAACTGTGTTGGTTATGCAAAACAGGGTAATGGGTAATAAAGGGATTATCTATCTTTTAAAACAATAACAATTCTATGGTTGACTGTCCCTTTAAAGGTAATATCAGATCTCATTATGTTATCACTTTGTTTACACAGACTTGCTTCCTTATCTTTTATTTGGCTGGAACACCAAAGCTCAATACATAGAGAGAACAATGGAAAATGATCATTTTATTACTTAACTATCCTGCATCCCACTGAGAGTGTAATCTCTTCTGCTGGCTGTGTATACGTAGGCTATTCAATAGCCTATACTCCAGTATTAATTTGTTCAGTGTAGGTGGCGATACCACAGGCTAAATCAGCTATTTCAAATGCTGAAATAGGAGTAAAGGAGCTAATTGTAACCAATTTAATACACTCTAGCAGGTTAAAAGGATCATTGGGAATAATTTAAAGGGGAGAAAATTTTGGGGTGAACTGTCCCTTTAATGACTCAGTTTGGTAATTGTTGACATGATACAAGCCACACTGGCGTTCTGAGCAGCTGCAGTATTTAAATGCTGGTGAAATAAAAATATCTAGCTATGCTTCACAGGCACGTTCGGAGAAAACTGTTAACACTAAAACAGTGATAATTTTTACTAGAACTATTTTTTGCTAATACATGTATATTGCAAAAATGTTTCCATTCAAAGATGTAATTCATCTATGTGCATTTAAATTTTGACCAGAATAACCCTTTTATTCTATAACTAGCACAGCCACACATACTTTGGGGCGGCTTAGATGTCCCAGTTCGCCTATACTACACCTGAAGGTGCTTTAAATCTTGTAAGTGTTACCATCTCTTACTCCCCTGCCTGAAGAGACTGTACTAGGCTATGGTAGCTTTGTTTTATATCCCTATCCAGGCACCAGTTGTAAACCTGTGGAAATCCTCCTACTTGGGTTCCCAGCTTGTCCATACACAGTGAGCTGCGAAGTTCCAGTCTGCACCACTACTACTAGGCCATTGTGACTCTGTGTTTTTTCTTCTTCAGATCAGCTTACATCAGGATCCGACCATCCTCTGACAGAGTGCTGCCTTTTTTTGGATACTAAGGACTTTTTGTGCTTTATATATTTTATTTGTGTTATTTTTTTTCTTTTTGGTTGTTCATTTGTTTTTGTTTTTTTGTATATCTGGTTTGTGTATCTGATAAGCTTGCACATGCATGACTTTTTCTTGACTGGACTAAAAATGTTTCTAAAAATTCGAAAATTAAAACGAATTTTGATACATTTGTTCGTTCAAATCAAATTTCGAATGTTTATATAACATTCTATCATTCTATTTTCGAATTTTCGTTTTCGAATTTTTCAATAAAATTTGAAAATATTCGTTTGAATAATAGAATGTTTAGCTATGTATTCATTCAATTTCAAAATGTAATATTCGAATTCGAATGTGACATTCGAATTCGAATGTGACATTCAAATTTGAAATAGTATTTCTAGTCTACAACTGTGTTTAATAAATGTAATATTCAAATTCGAATGCTACATTCGAATGTCACATTCGAATTTGAAATAGTATTTCTAGTCTAATACTGTGTTTTAAATGTGATATTCAATTCAAATGTGATATTCGATTCGAATGTGACATTCAAATTCAAAATAGTATTTCTAGTCTAATACTGTGTTTTATAAATGTAATATTCGAATTCGAATGTGACATTCGATTCGAATGTGATATTCGATTTGAATGTGACATTCAAATAGTGTTTCTAGTCTACAATTGTGTTTTATAAATGTAATATTCGAATTCGAATGTGATATTCGAAAACTGTAAATAACATTCGAAAATCGAATTTTTAAGAATATTCGTTCTTATCAACATTCTATTATGTAAATCGAATTTCTACAATAACATTCGTTCTAACATTCGAATTCGGATATAAACACATTCGCCCATTCCTACAAATAGCCCAGTACATGAGCAAAAAAAAAAAAAAGCAAGAAGGATAAAGCTGGGCAAAGACAAGTTCTGGCGCCACCTGAATAAAAAGAAAGGCCACATAGACTCTTACCATCATGAAATAAATACATTTTTAAGTAAGCATACATTTTGCTTTCTTACATCAGATAAGTCCATGAGACATCATGTGTGGGAATCAATACCTACTCACTAGAGTCCACGAGAACGAGAAGACAAACAGTCAAAGCAGGATGTTACTAATCAGGAATTACGGCTCTCAGGACTTTCATACCAAAAGCAGTCTCAAAAGAAGCATACACATCAAAAGGATAAAACCATGCAAAATTGTGTAAATAAGACAAAGTAGCTGCCTTACAAATCTGATCAATAAAAGCCTTAATAGGAAAGGACCAAAAAGTAGTAACTGTTCTAGTGAAATGAGTAGTAATGCTTTCAGCGTAAGGCAAGCATGCTAAAAACCTCACTAATAGAGAAAATATAATCATTATACAATGCCTTGCAAAAGTATTCACCCCCCTTGACTATTTACCTATTTTGTTACATTACAGCCTTAAGTTCAATGTTTTATTAATCTGAATTTTATGTGATGGATCAGAACACAATAGTCTAAGTTGGTGAGGTGAAATGAAAAAAATATATACATAAAACTTTTTTAGAAATAGAAAACAGGAAATTGGCATGTGCGTATGTATTTACCCCCTTTGTTATGAAGCCCATAAAAAGCTCTGGTGCAACCAATTTCCTTCAGAAGTCACATAATTAGTGAAATGATGTCCACCTGTGTGCAATCTAAGTGTCACATGATCTGTCGTTACAGATATACACACCTTTTTTGAAAAGTCCCAGAGGTTGCAACACCTAAGCAAGAGGCACCACTAACCAAACACTGCCATGAAGACCAAGGAACTCTCCAAACAAGTAAGGGACAATGTTGTTGAGAAGTACAAGTCAGGGTTAGGTTATAAAAAAAAATCCAAATCTTTGATGATCCCCAGGAGCACCATCAAATCTATCATAACCAAATGGAAAGAACATGGCACAACAGCAAACCTGCCAAGAGATGGCCGCCCACCAAAACTCACAGACTGGGCAAGGAGGGCATTAATCAGAGAGGCAGCACAGAGACCTAGGGTAACCCTGGAGGAGCTGCAGAGTTCCACAGCAGAGACTGGAGTATCTGTACATAGGACGACAATAAGCCGTACGCTCCATAGAGTTGGGCTTTATGACAGAGTGGCCAGAAGAAAGCCATTACTTTCAGCAAAAAACAAAATGGCACGTTTTAAGTTTGCAAAAAGGCATGTGGAAGACTTCCAAAATGTATGGAGGAAGGTGCTCTCGTCTGATGAGATTAAAATTGAACTTTTCGGCCATCAAAGAAAACGCTATGTCTGGCGCAAACCCAACACATCAAATCACCCAAAGAACCAGTCCTGGATGTTTTTCAGCAGCCGGGACTGGGAAACTTGGAGAGTTGAAGGAAAGATGGATGGTGCTAAATACAGGGATATTTTTGAGCAAAACCTGTACCACTCTGTGCGTGATTTGAGGCTAGGACGGAGGTTCACCTTCCAGCAGGACAATGACCCCAAACACACTGCTAAAGCAACACTTGAGTGGTTTAAGGGGAAACATGTAAATGTGTTGGAATGGCCTAGTCAAAGCCCAGACCTCAATCCAATAGAAAATCTGTGGTCAGACATTAAAGATTGCTGTTCACAAGCGCAAACCATCCAACTTGAAGCAGCTGCAGCAGTTTTGCAAGGAGGAATGGGCAAAAATCCCAGTGGTAAGATGTGGCAAGCTCATAGAGACTTATCCAAAGCAACTTGGAGGTGTGAATGCCGCAAAAGGTGGCTCTACAAAGTATTGAGTTTAGGGGGGTAAATAGTTATGCACATTTACTTTTTCTGTTATTTTGTCCTATTTGTGGTTTGCTTCACAATAAAAAAATAAAAATAAAAAAAAAAACATCTTCAAAGTTGTAGGCATGTTCTGTAAATTAAATGATGCAAATCCTCAAACAATCCATGTTAATTCCAGATTGTGAGTCAACAAAACACAAAAAATGCCAAGGGGGGTGAATACTTTGCAAGGCATTGTATTTTGGAGAAAGTTCAGATGAACTCTCCTGGGAGAAACTTTGATAAGGTAAAAATCCTAACACATTCTGAAGCGCATTAAAACCCTGTTTAGAAATAGACTTAGCATGCCTCCTCAAATCATAGATACCAAACACTTTTTTTTAACACTTTTATAATCTCCCATAAATGTCCATCTCATCATAGGCTGTGCATATGCATTTTCTCAGAAATAAAACTAAACAATCCCACCGACAAAATTTAACAGCTGCTTATAGTATATAAATTGTAATACATTAAATAACATTTCATAACAGGTGAGTATAGGAAGACTGCCTTTAAATAAGTGTGTAAGAGTGGTACAGCTACTGAGGAGTGTGCATTAGACAAAGGGTCCAATTCTAAAAATAAATGTGGCTGAATCTTGAAGTTTTTAGGACTGACGAGCCCCCTCCCATAAAGTAACAAAGCTCTCTGCAATGAAGACCTTCTAGTGGTTAGGAGAGGAATTTTGCACATATGATCGCGGACTCTTACCGACTGATGAAAAATAATAATAATAATGATAATAATCTTATAGGGGAGAGTATATGTGACAGAGAGCACCGGGCACTGAAAATATTATTTTTGAAGCACATACAAACCACATTGCACTGGTATTAATATATTATCACTAGCAGTACAGTGCATTGTGGATTTTGATGAAAAATTGCCAGTTCTCATCTGGTCAGATAAAATAACAAGACCAGCAGGTGCAACATACTTAGGCCTAGATTTGGAGTTCGGCGGTAAAAGGGCTGTTAACGCTCCGCGGGCTTTTTTCTGGCCGCACCATAAATTTAACTCTGGTATCGAGAGTTCAAACAAATGCTGCGTTAGGCATTTGTACCGCAAATGCAACTCTCGATACCAGAGTTGCTTACGGACGCGGCCATCCTCAAAAACGTGCTCGTGCACGATTCTCCCATAGGAAACAATGGGACTGTTTGAGCTGAAAAAAAACCTAACACCTGCAAAAAAGCAGCGTTCAGCTCCTAACGCAGCCCCATTGTTTCCTATGGGGAAACACTTCCTACGTCTGCACCTAACACTCTAACATGTACCCCGAGTCTAAACACCCCTAACCTTACACTTATTAACCCCTAATCTGCCGCCCCCGCTATCGCTGACCCCTGCATATTTTTTTTAACCCCTAATCTGCCGCTCCGTAAACCGCCGCAACCTACGTTATCCCTATGTACCCCTAATCTGCTGCCCTAACATCGCCGACCCCTATATTATATTTATTAACCCCTAATCTGCCCCCCTCAACGTCGCCGACACCTGCCTACACTTATTAACCCCTAATCTGCCGAGCGGACCTGAGCGCTACTATAATAAAGTTATTAACCCCTAATCCGCCTCACTAACCCTATCATAAATAGTATTAACCCCTAATCTGCCCTCCCTAACATCGCCGACACCTACCTTCAATTATTAACCCCTAATCTGCCGAGCGGAGCTCACCGCTATTCTAATAAATGTATTAACCCCTAAAGCTAAGTCTAACCCTAACACTAACACCCCCCTAACTTAAATATAATTTACATCTAACGAAATAAATTAACTCTTATTAAATAAATGATTCCTATTTAAAGCTAAATACTTACCTGTAAAATAAATCCTAATATAGGTACAATATAAATTATAATTATATTATAGCTATTTTAGGATTAATATTTATTTTACAGGCAACTTTGTAATTATTTTAACCAGGTACAATAGCTATTAAATAGTTAAGAACTATTTAATAGTTACCTAGTTAAAATAATAACAAATTTACCTGTAAAATAAATCCTAACCTAAGATATAATTAAACCTAACACTACCCTATCAATAAAATAATTAAATAAACTACCTACAATTACCTACAATTAACCTAACACTACACTATCAATAAATTAATTAAACACAATTCCTACAAATAAATACAATTAAATAAACTAGCTAAAGTACAAAAAATAAAAAAGAACTAAGTTACAAAAAATAAAAAAATATTTACAAACATAAGAAAAATATTACAACAATTTTAAACTAATTACACCTACTCTAAGCCCCCTAATAAAATAACAAAGCCCCCCAAAATAAAAAAATTCCCTACCCTATTCTAAATTAAAAAAGTTACAAGCTCTTTTACCTTACCAGCCCTGAACAGGGCCCTTTGCGGGGCATGCCCCAAGAATTTCAGCTCTTTTGCCTGTAAAAGAATAAATACAATACCCCCCCCCCAACATTACAACCCACCACCCACATACCCCTAATCTAACCCAAACCCCCCTTAAATAAACCTAACACTAAGCCCCTGAAGATCTTCCTACCTTGTCGTCACCATCCAGGTATCACCGATCCGTCCTGGCTCCAACATCTTCATCCAACCCAAGCGGGGGTTGGCGATCCATCATCCGGTGCTGAAGAGGTCCAGAAGAGGCTCCAAAGTCTTCCTCCTATCCGGCAAGAAGAGGACATCCGGACCGGCAAACATCTTCTCCAAGCGGCATCTTCGATCTTCTTCCATCCGGTGCGGAGCGGGTCCATCTTGAAGCAGGCGACGCGGATCCATCCTCTTCTTCCGTTGTCTCCCGACTAATGACGGTTCCTTTAAGGGACGTCATCCAAGATGGCGTCCCTCGAATTCCGATTGGCTGATAGGATTCTATCAGCCAATCGGAATTAAGGTAGGAATTTTCTGATTGGCTGATGGAATCAGCCAATCAGAATCAAGTTCAATCCGATTGGCTGATCCAATCAGCCAATCAGATTGAGCTCGCATTCTATTGGCTGATCGGAACAGCCAATAGAATGCGAGCTCAATCTGATTGGCTGATTGGATCAGCCAATCGGATTGAACTTGATTCTGATTGGCTGATTCCATCAGCCAATCAGAAAATTCCTACCTTAATTCCGATTGGCTGATAGAATCCGGATAGGAGGAAGACTTTGGAGCCTCTTCTGGACCTCTTCAGCACCGGATGATGGATCGCCAACCCCCGCTTGGGTTGGATGAAGATGTTGGAGCCAGGACGGATCGGTGATACCTGGATGGTGAAGACAAGGTAGGAAGATCTTCAGGGGCTTAGTGTTAGGTTTATTTAAGGGGGGTTTGGGTTAGATTAGGGGTATGTGGGTGGTGGGTTGTAATGTTGGGGGGGGGTATTGTATTTATTCTTTTACAGGCAAAAGAGCTGAAATTCTTGGGGCATGCCCCGCAAAGGGCCCTGTTCAGGGCTGGTAAGGTAAAAGAGCTTGTAACTTTTTTAATTTAGAATAGGGTAGGGAATTTTTTATTTTGGGGGGCTTTGTTATTTTATTAGGGGGCTTAGAGTAGGTGTAATTAGTTTAAAATTGTTGTAATATTTTTCTTATGTTTGTAAATATTTTTTTATTTTTTGTAACTTAGTTCTTTTTTATTTTTTGTACTTTAGCTAGTTTATTTAATTGTATTTATTTGTAGGAATTGTGTTTAATTAATTTATTGATAGTGTAGTGTTAGGTTAATTGTAGGTAATTGTAGGTAGTTTATTTAATTATTTTATTGATAGGGTAGTGTTAGGTTTAATTATATCTTAGGTTAGGATTTATTTTACAGGTAAATTTGTTATTATTTTAACTAGGTAACTATTAAATAGTTCTTAACTATTTAATAGCTATTGTACCTGGTTAAAATAATTACAAAGTTGCCTGTAAAATAAATATTAATCCTAAAATAGCTATAATATAATTATAATTTATATTGTACCTATATTAGGATTTATTTTACAGGTAAGTATTTAGCTTTAAATAGGAATCATTTATTTAATAAGAGTTAATTTATTTCGTTAGATGTAAATTATATTTAAGTTAGGGGGGTGTTAGTGTTAGGGTTAGACTTAGCTTTAGGGGTTAATACATTTATTAGAATAGCGGTGAGCTCCGCTCGGCAGATTAGGGGTTAATAATTGAAGGTAGGTGTCGGCGATGTTAGGGAGGGCAGATTAGGGGGTTAATACTATTTATTATAGGGTTAGTGAGGCGGGTTAGGGGTTAATAACTTTATTATAGTAGCGCTCAGGTCCGCTCGGCAGATTAGGGGTTAATAAGTGTAGGCAGGTGTCGGCGACGTTGAGGGGGGCAGATTAGGGGTTAAAAAATATAATATAGGGGTCGGCGGTGTTAGGGGTAGCAGATTAGGGGTACATAGGGATAACGTAGGTGGCGGCGCTTTGCGGTCGGAAGATTAGGGGTTAATTATTTTAAGTAGCTGGCGGCGACGTTGTGGGGGGCAGGTTAGGGGTTAATAAATGTTAATCGAGTGGCGGCGATGTGGGGGGAGCTCGGTTTAGGGGTACATAGGTAGTTTATGGGTGTTAGTGTACTTTAGGGTACAGTAGTTAAGAGCTTTATGAACCGGCGTTAGCCAGAAAGCTCTTAACTCCTGCTATTTTCAGGCGGCTGGAGTTTTGTCGTTAGAGCTCTAACGCTCACTTCAGAAACGACTCTAAATACCGGCGTTAGAAAGATCCCATTGAAAACATAGGATACGCAAATGGCGTAGGGGGATCTGCGGTATGGAAAAGTCGCGGCTGAAAAGTGAGCGTTAGACCCTTTAATCACTGACTCCAAATACCAGCGGGCGGCCAAAACCAGCGTTAGGAGCCTCTAACGCTGGTTTTGACGGCTACCGCCGAACTCCAAATCTAGGCCTCTGAGACTATACTCTAACCTGTGAGACAACTTCAGTCACACAACCAAGAAATGCCCTTGTTCAGCCTACTCACCAAAGCTCTGAGACTTGTTTTACAATTAAAACAATAAAATACACTTTAACTTTTGTACTTTTTGGCATGATTTTAATCTTGTATTCTGAAATTACATTGTACGTTAAATACAATTTTCATTGTGTACATTAAATACAATTTTTCCCTGTGTACTTGAAATAAGAATTTGACTGTAAAAAGTAAATTCACATTTTGCTGCATATTTTTCATACAAATTTTAATCCATACTATTAATATTATTTTTTTAATGCATACTTAAAAATATTATTTTTACTTTCTACTTTCAATATGCTTGCTTAACTGCTTTTTGTGACCACTATACATAATGCATGTGTCTCTCCTTTGCATAACAAAATGTAAAGTACATTGCCTTCAGAGAAAAATGTGAAGGACCTCATTGGAATGAATAATATATTTAGTGATAAACCACCCTTATGTTTGTGTGTGTGTGTGAGTGAAAGAGTCTCCCCAAGGGTGATGAGGGGAACCAGACATGGAGGCCAATTTATCAAATGTCTGTCGGACCTGATCCAACAGTGCGGATCAGGTCTGACAGACATCGCTGAATGCGGAGATCAATACGCTCTCCATATTCAGAATTGCACCAGCAGCTCTTGTGAGCTGCTGGTGCAAAGCAGCCCCCTGCAGACTCGCGGTCAATCAGCCGCCAGCAGGGGGTGTCAATCAACCCGATCGTACTCGATCAGGTTGAACTCCTGCGATGTCTGTCTGTCTGCCTGCTCAGAGCAGGCGGCCAGGGTTATGGAGCAGCAGTCTTTAGACTGCTGCTTCACAACTGCTGTTTCTGGCGAGCCTGCAGGCTCGCCAGAAACACAGGGTCTCAAGCTCCATTCGGAGCTTGATAGATAGGCCCCATGGACTCCTTGCCAATAGTGATGTCGCGAATAGTTCGCCGGCGAATAGTTCCCGGCGAACATAGCATGTTCTCGTTCGCCGCGGCGGTGAACATATGCGATGTTCGATCCGCCCCCTATTCGTCATCATTGAGTAATACTTTGACCCTGTACCTCACAGTCAGAAGACACATTACAGCCAATCAGCAGCAGACACTCCCTCCCAGACCCTCCTACCTCCTGGACAGCATCCATTTTAGATTCATTTGTAAGCTGCATTCTTAGTGAGAGGAGGGACAGTGTAGCTGCTGCTGATTTAATAGGGAAATTGATAGCTAGGCTAGTGTATTCAGTGTCCACTACAGTCCTGAAGGACTCATCTGATCTCTGTTGTAAGGACAGCACCCCAAAAACCATTTTTAGGGCTAGAACATCAGTCTGCTTTTTTTTTTCCCGTGTAATCTAATTGCAGTTGCCTGCCTGCCTGCCTGCCAGCGTGTGTGTCAGGCTCACAGCATATACTGTGCCCACTTGCCCAGTGCCACCATTCATATCTGGTGTAACAGTAGTGTAGATTTAAAAAAAACAACACTTTTTTGACTGTGTTAAATAATAGCAGTCAGTTTCCTTCACACGTGTGCGTTTCAGAGCCTGCCTGCCAGGGCATAGTGTCACCCCAGTGCAACTCATATCTGGTGTAACAGTAGTGTAGATTTAAAAAAAAAAACACTTTTTTGACTGTGTTAAATAATAGCAGTCAGTTTCCTTCACACGTGTGCGTTTCAGGGCCTGCCTGCCAGGGCACAGTGTCACCCCAGTGACACTGGGGTGACACTACCTGATCGATACAACATCATACCTGATGTTTTAAAGCACGTTATTCCAAACAATTTAGGAATGTTAGGTGATTTATGCCCTTTATGGCTTAAAACCAGACTCTGCATCAACTATGTAATTTTCCATGGGAGTTTTGCCATGGATCCCCCTCCGGCATGCCATAGTCCAGGTGTTAGTCCCCTTGAAACAACTTTTCCATCACTATTGTGGCCAGAAAGAGTCCCTGTGGGTTTAAAAATTCGCCCGTTGGCATACTTTTGTGGAAGTTTGCATTCGCTGTTCGCGAACCCAAATTTTTAGGTTCGCGACATCACTACTTGCCAATGTGCCTAGAAGGATATTGCTGCATCCCACTGACAAGGACTACAGGTTGCCATTTCCCTTGTTCAGAGGATAATTGCCTGGTATTTCGGGACTGGAGTGACATTGCTAGGTGGGATCAGACTGGTTTACTTCAGGAAATTTATCTTCTGTAAAAAGCACTTTTGTGTTAAAATAAGCTACTCCCAGGTGGTAAACAGGCCATAGAACAAGCTACTGAGGTGTTGTTTGCTCCTGGCAGATTGTTTCTCTTTTTGTATGTAAGAGGGAGAGAATAACTGATTTATGTGGGTAAGAACAAGAGAGTACCTGTGGGGTGTGTGTAAGAGCAAGAGAGCACCTGTTGCATGTGGGTAAGAGCAAAATAATACATGGTGGGTGGGTGTAAGAGTAAAAAGACTACCTGGTGGCTGTGGGTAAGAGAAAAAGAGTACCTCTTGGGTGTGGATAAAAGCAAGGCAGTACCTATTGGGCGTGGGTATGAGAAAGAGAGTACCTGGTGGGTGTGGATAAGAGCAAGAGAGTACCTGGTCAGTGGATAGGTGTAAGAGTGACAGAGTACCTGGTGGGTGTGTATAACATCTGACAAAAAAACAGAAAATTTCAGCACTACTGTCACACCCAAACCCTCAAAATATGTACAAAGTCCAAAGAGCAGCCGCACCATTTAATAATGTAATTTATTAGGTTAGTACAAAAGCATAATAAAAATGCAATGTTTTGAACCACACATTTTATTATTCTTTTGTACTAACCTAATAAATTACATTATTATATGGTGCGGCTGCTCTTTGGACTGATAACATCTGACACCCCAACTACCTCTACCCCTACCAGGGTGCAAGATCGCTCAGAAATGAAAAGGGGAGCGAGGCCAAAAAACGGGGCAGGATACAAAGAGAAAGTAAATGAGAAAGAGGCACAGGAAGGGGCCCCAAGTACAACGGAAGCCCTGACACCCAGATATCAAAGCCGCAGAACTCCAGGAAAAAAAAAGAAATCCAATCAACCTTTCCTCAATACAATTACGTCAATAGGAAGAGACTGGTTTTTCTAAAGGTTTAGGTTTTTCCCCCTCTAAGGACTTTAACCTGTTTGATACTATCCTGGACGTGAACAAATTTGTAAGAAAAACCACCCTAAAGAAACATTTTAAAGACCTCAATACTACAGACTCTCTCTGTATTCTCAATGAAAATTGCGACTTTGGAGAACTATGTGATATTGTGTCCTTATGTGAATTACAGAGAGACTCTGGTATGGTTGAGATAAACTATAAACAACAACCTATAAAAGAATTTTTTTATACTGTTAATGCACACAATGATGTTATAGAAGTGTTTCACTCTATTCTGGAACAAGATCGTATATCCATATCAGAGGGATTAAGTAAAAATAATCATACACATAATTTGAATAAGAAAGAGATACGAGCATTAAATAATTTGAAGAACAATCCAGATTTGGTAGTTGTCAATTCTGATAAGGGGGGCTTAATTGTCATCCTTGATAAGGAACAGTATCTTACGGAAGCCTACAGACAACTAGGGGATTCACATACATATAAAAAACTAATGTTTAACCGTACACTTAAATTCCAAAGTTAGTTGAGACACCTCCTAGAAATGGGGATGGAGAATCTAATTCTCTCTAAAAAAAACAAGTGAATATGTCTTTGTTGAATTTCCCAGGATTCTATTGTTTAAGTTGTTGCCCAGGAAGGCCAATTATTTCGGTCATTGGTTCCCTGGGGGAGAGATTAGCCCAGTGAGTGGATGCACAACTTCAGCCAATAGTGCAGTCTTGCAGTGACCAAGTGCACAAGCGCACAAAACTCGTCTGCATGGAGCTCCTGTTCACACACCTGTTGGTCTTTTTTTTTTTATTACTGACCATATGACTTGGTTTTAACTTTGTCTTCAATAAATTTTGGATTTTTTTAAGTAGCCGTTACCTGTCAGTGTGCTTCTTCTACCATTTGGATTTATAGTGCAGTCTTTGCCTGGATTTTGAGATACAAAACACCTACTTAGGCTTCTACACAATTTTAAATGGAAGGAAGGATATATTTTGTCACTGTAGATGCTGTCTCTCTATATTCATGCATTCCACACAGTCTAGAGATTAGTGCAGTTAAGAGACTTCATTGCATACATTTTTTGGACCAAAATTATTTTATCTTTAAAGGGACACTGAACCCAATTTTTTTCTTTCATGATTCAGATAGAGCATGCAATTTTAAGCAACTTTCTAATTTACTCCTATTATCAATTTTTCTTCATTCTCTTGCTATCTTTATTTGAAAAAGAAGGCATCTAAGCTTTTTTTATTGGTTCAGGATTCTGGACAGCACTTTATTATTGGTGGATGAATTTATCCAGCAATCAGCAAGAACAACTATTCAACAAAAATGGGCCAGCATCTAAACTTACATTCTTGTATTTCAAATAAAGATACCAAGAGAATGAAGAAAATCTGTAAATAGGAGTAAATTAGAAAGTTGCTTAAAATGTCATACTCTATCTTTATCACGAAAGAAAAAATTTGGGTTCAGTGTCCCTTTAATGGCGAATTCTTTATACAATTGAGAGAAACTGCGATGGGGGCAAAATTTGCTCCATCAAATGCAAATTTATACCTAGCTGATTTTGAGAAGAGGGCAGTGTTCAGTGACCACAATATCTATAAGAATAATATCAAATTTTACACTAGATTTACAGATGACATATTAATAGTGTGGGAAGGATCTATGAAATAACTTGATAACTTTTTGAGTCATCTGAATGATAAAACTGCAACTTGAAATTCATTTGTAACTCTTCTGGAACAAAGAGGCCATATTTGGATGTACTTTTAAATCATGTAAATAACAAAATAGTCACAGAGGTTTATAGGAAAGAAGTCACAGGGAATACCAAGCTGAGAGCAGATTCACTACACCCACACCACTTAAAGAGAGGCATACAAATGGCCAGTACATTAGGCTGAGACGAAACTGCACTAGCCTAGAGAGTTATTGCCAACATGCTAATGAACTAACAGAACGTTTGATTGATAGAGGTTATGATTCTCAAACACTGAAGAGATTATCTGAGCAGGTATCTGGATTTAATAGAGACAGTCTTTTGAAAGATAATACCAGAAAGAATACAGAGCAAGGAGGAATAAACTTTATTACCACATATAGTAGACAATTTAATGACATTTGCAACATCATCAGAAAAAGAATGCCATTACTAGAGAGTAACAAATATTTGCAGACCATCGCCACTTATTGTAATATTATCTCCCATAGGTCAGAGACTATAGGAGATAGGGTTACAAATTTTTTTAGGGCAAATACAAATTTATAGTAAAAACAACAAGAGCAACTGGTTATCAAAGAAGGCTAGATTCTATATATGTAGAGGTAGGACTTGTAAATGTTGTGACTATGACCTAGTTTGTGATAGTTTCACATCTACTAATACAGGGAAGAGATATAGAATTTTGGATTGGATTACCTGTAATTCTACCTATATCATTTATTTTATTACATGCAGATGTTGTAATTTTTAGTATGTAGGACTCACTTCTAGGTCTCTTAAGGACAGAATTAGGGAACATTTGCTGTCACTGGAGGCAGAAGTTCAGAAACACTGGTGGCAAAACATTTTGCAAAGCATGTTGGTAGCCATGACATCTCCAAGGAATTGAACAGGTTACACTAGTTGTCAGGGGAGGGGATAGGTTTCTGGTTCTTAGCTGGAAAGAGATATTCTGGATTTAGACCCTAAAAACTGGATCAACGTTAGGGATAAATAAAATAAGTGATGTCAAATTATTTATAGATGAGTTAGGTTTTGTGCTAAATTGAATTCTATAAATATTATTATCTTTCTTTTTTGGATTTATTCTTCTTATATTTGTGAACTCTAGTGGATGTTGCACATAAACTAAAAGATTCTCAATTTATTGGCATCTTATGGAAATGGTTTGCATTTATCTTTTATACATGCATATGAGATATCCTTATGAGTTACTCATTCTGGTTTGTGTGCCACCTACTCATATGATCCTATTTGACATATATTTTGACCTGCTTTCTACACAGAAACATTATGTAATAGAGGTAGGCAAATATGTTCCCCATTCAATATTTGATCTATGTTTTTAAGTGTATCTTGGTTTATTGTTAGAAAATGTTTCTATATAAAAAAATATATATTTTTGTGTATATTTATATGCATGTTTGCTAGAGTGGAGGTTGTGAATGGGTGATTTTATAGTTAGTCTACATGCACCATGATTGGTTTGAGTAAACACCTCCTTTTGTAATTTAATAGCTGCAGATTCACTTGTTTCCCAGCTCTGATTAAGTGCCCTTGAGCCTGTCTGCTGTGCCCTTTCGTTTTAAACGCATGTACTCAATAAATTGAACTTTTAACTTAGCAAATCTCTCCTTGCTTATTTTTACACAAGAGACTGCTATTTTGTTGCTTTATTCTTTTGTCAATCACCCAGGGGCGGAGTGGAGAGCCCCAGCGGTCTCAGTGTTACAGCCAATGCCGGTTTTACGCTGTCGGCATCAAAGCGAGGCTGCACGCTCTGTGTGAGTTTGGCGATACACACCACCAGCATTAGGAAGTGGTTACCATCAACAAACAGAGGATACAGGTGAAAGAGAACTTCCCTTACCTGGTGAGATCTGTATAGGAACTACGGAGATACTCCTAACAGAACCATTCTAAGTGCGGTAAGTCTTTCTTTGACTATACTGTTTGTTCTTGGGATACTTGTTACGAACTTGTCACTAGCCCTGTGAGAGCCGCAACAGTGCAACTCAAAGGGAGTTGTAATCATGGGGAGATATATTTGAAGGCCATTACACATGCACAGTCTGTGATACTGTTAGGTGTGTATAAGAGAAAGATTCCCTGGTTGGTAGGTGTAAGAGCAAGAGAGTACCTGGTGGGTGTGGGTTGGAGAGACAGAGAGAACCTTTTGGGTGTAGGTAAGAAAGAGAGCATTCATGTTGGGTGGGGGTAAGAGCGAGAAAGTTCCTGTTGGGTGTTGGTAAGAGCAAGAGAGTACCATGTGGGTAAGAGAGTGATAGTACCGGGTAGGTGGGTGTAAGAGTGGGAGAGTACCTGATGAGTTTAGGCAAGAGCAAGAGAATATATGGTGGGTGTTGGTAAGAGTGAGAGAGTACCTTGTGGTTGTGGGTTGGAGCAAGAGAGTACCTGTTGGGTGTGGGTAAGAATGAGAGAATACATGGTGGGCATGTGTAAGAGCGAAAAAGTTCCTGTTGGGTGTGGGTAAGTGCAAGAGAGTATCTGGTTGGTGGTTGTAAGAGTGAGAGTACCTAATGAGTTTGGGCAAGAGCGAGCGAATATATGGTGGGTGTAGGCAAGAGTGAGACAGTACCTGTAGGGTATGGGTAAGAGTGAGAGAGTACCTGGTGGTTGTGGGTAAGAGTGAGAGAGTACCTGATGGGTGTGGGTAAGAGTGAGAGAGTACCTGGTGGTTGTGGGTAAGAGTGAGAGAGTACCTGATGGGTGTGGGTAAGAGTGAGAGAGAACCTGATGGGTGTGGGTAAAAGTGAGAGAGTACTTTGTGGGTGTGGGTAAGAGGAGGAGACAGCATACAACATTGTTAGTGTGGGAAGACAGCCTGCATTTGTATAAGCTTGAAGTGATTTGTCTAATAGTAGAAAACTGCCTGAAGTGTGTGCTTAGACACTGTGAGATCATCAAACATTTGAATCCAGTTTCATGAAAATCAAATTTTTATTAAAGGTTTTGGTTGGTCTGGAATCCATGAATACAGTAAGTCTGTGTTGTGTTGTATTCAAACAGTGGATAAAGTTGTGATAGTGCTCTGGTAGTTGTGTAACTGAAATAGATCTCAAAATTAAAATGGCATGGTTCAGACAGAGCATGCCTTTTTAATAGATTTTTCAAATGTCCAATGTACTTTGTACTCTTGGTATTCTTGTGTTGAAAAGTATACCTAAGTAGGCTACTACAGGGGGCTAGATGATTATTAGTGGCTATGCATATATGCCTCTTGTCATTGAATCACCAGATGTGTTTAGGTAGCATACAGTAGTGCAATACTGTTCTGGAGCTAATTTTAACTATGCGTTTAACCCCTATGTCTAAGACATAATGATTTAATTGAATGCTTCAACACATAAGATCATTTTCATGCACTTTTATGTCCCTTTATTATGCTTGGCACTCTAGGAGTTAAACCACTGGAGTGAGTGAAGCTATTCAAAACCATAAGAGTTCCTTTGCGCTGTTTTAAAAGGCAATTTTGACATTCCAAAATTTTCACAGTAAATCAGGTTTAAAACATTATTGCTAAATTCTTAAAGAAAAAGTACCTTGGGTGCACTTCAGACTACAAGAAATGGCGCAAAATACAAACACAAAATGAGGTTAGGCTTCTACTTTGCCAATGTACAATCTAATTACAATACAAACCTTAGCATTAAAACAACAAACAGTTTAAACTAGGGATGCATTGCTAAATTGAATATAAATAATGACATTTGACTACATATTCATTTTAAACAAATTATTAATGCTTGCTTAAAGGGATATTGTAGATGAAATAACATGCCACATTTTGCTGTAACATTTCACAAGCGCGATATTTGCACTCCACTGGTAATAGCAGCGCACGCATTGCATGGTAGCCTCGTACTGATGTTGTCATATATGGCACAGAACCTAAGTGCAATGAAAGGGGTAAGTCGCGTAACGATGGGCAGCAAATTTAAAATATTTATGTGTATAAGCATATACATATATTTATAGAGAATACAGTTCCCCATAGATGGCTATGTAATGGCACATTTCATTGCTGTTTTGTTTTCTAACATCCCACTACCACTCACTTTAGCCCCTTAAAACATCCCCTCACTTTAGCCCCTTAAAACTGCCAAAAAAATGCTACTTTTTTCTTAAATAAAAAACTACACTACACTTAAAGGTATTCTAAGCACACATTTTATCTTTTAAGATTCGGATAGAGCATGCAATTGTAAGTAACTTTCTAAATGACTCCTATTATCAATTTTTCTTTGTTCTCTTGGTATCTTTATTTGAAAAAGCAGGAATAAATGCTTTAGAGTCAGCCCATTTTTGGTTCAGCACCCTGGATAGTGCTTGCTGATTGGTGGCTACATTTATCCATCCAATCAGCAAGCACAATCAACCCGGGTGCTAAACCTAAAAAAGGCCAGCTCCAAAGCTTTAATTCCTGCTTTTTCAAATAAAGATACAAAGAAAACGAAAAAAAATAATAATAATAGGAATAAATTAGAAAGTTGCTTAAGCTTGCATGCTCTATCCGAATCATAAAAGAAAAAAAAATGGTTATAGTATCCCTTTAAATTTGGGGGCAATTGGGGCGCATTTTAAAAATTAACCAGAGATCTAATCTCTGGTTCATTTTCAGAGGGCTAATTGCTGGTTCTCAGAGACATCAGCCATAGCTCCAAAGATATGAACATAAATTTCAGACATACTTTGATCAAACTCCACAAAACACAGTATACAGCTGCCTAATTGGAAGTGGTCCTGGTGCAAAAGCTTGCACTCAGATTCTGTTAAGCACGCGCAAGGGGACGGGAACGCTACACTACGGCAAAATGTAAGAGAAGGAGGGAGAGGGGGGAATAAATGTTGGGAAAGGGATCTGGGAGGGTGAGGGGGGCAGCTACACTACATAATTTTTTTATTTTTTTTTATTTAAAAAAATCAAATTTTTTAGCAAACTGGGTACTTGCAGACAGCTGTCAGTATCCAATATGGTGGCAAATGGGTAGAGGGGGGAGGGTTAGAAAGCCGTTTGGGGGGGATCAGGGAGGTTGGGGGCTAAGTGGGGATCCAACACGGCAGAATATATGTAAAAAAAAAAAAAAGTGTATATATATATATATATATATATATATATATATATATATATATATATATATATATATATATATAGGAGGCTGATCTCTACACTAAAGCTAAAATTAACCCTACAAGCTACCTAATTAACTCCTTCTTTGCTGGGCATAAAACAAGTGTGGTGGGCAGCGGCATTTAGCGGCCTTTTAATTACCAAAAAGCAATGCCAAAGCCATATATGTCTGCTATTAATGAACAAATGGGATCCCAGAGAAGCATTTACTACAATTTGTGCCATAATTGCACAAGCTGTTTGTAAATAATTTCAGTAAGAAACCTAAAGTTTGTAAAAACGTTAACAATTTTTTTTATTTGATCGCATTTGGCGAAATATACCAAAATGGGCCTAGATCAATACTTTGTGTTGTCTATTAAAAATAAATAAAAAAAATAAATATATATTATTCAGGGATTCCTGACAGCTATCAGTGTTACAATGTAACTATCGCTAATTTTGAAAAAAAAAAAATGGTTTGGAAATGGCAAAGTGCTACTTGTACTTATTGCCCTATAACTTGCAAAAAAAAGCAAAGAACATGTAAACATTGGGTGTTTCTAAACTCAGGACAGAATTTAAAAACTATTTAGCATGGGTGTTTTTTGATGTCTGTAGATGTGTAACAGATTTTGGGGGTCAAAGTTAGAAAAAGTGTGTTTTTTTTCTATTTTTTCATCATATTTTATATATTTTTATTTGTTTTAATGGTGAGAAAAACTGTATGCAACATGTGTGGGTACAGTAAATGAGTAAGAGGAAAATTACAGCTAAACACAAAAACCCCAGAAATGTAAAAATAGCCCTGGTCCTTAACGGTAAGAAAATTGAAAAATGGTCTGGTCACTAAGAGGTTAAAAAAATAATAAAGATGTCTAGGAACATTCCAAATGTTATTGACCTTGATTCATAGACACTCCTAGGTTGTTGAAAGTTCTCGTGGTAAATGAGAGATCATGTTCAGCATTCTTTGAACATCGGTTCAACTATATTTTCTAGGTTTTGTGTCAGTTATATGAAGTTCCCAACACTTGATATCTCGCACATTAAATGAGAACCAATAGGTTGTGCAAAATATCATAACCAGAGCCCCTTTAAAAGCATGTATGTAAAGAACTGTGGTCTCACTCTATAGAACAAATGGTATCTCAAAGGGCAGTTGTCAGGGGTTCTAGGGGCGTGGTCTGGATTTGTACCTACGCCTTGCCCCTGTAAATTTTGTTGTGTCTCACTATTTTGAAGCTGAGGTTATCTCTTTTTTTTTGTATTTATTTTCACATTATCTTTTGTGCACATTTTAGATCATTTAGGGAGTTTTTTTTCATTTAATTGTGTTGTTTCTTGGTAAGGTTTGAAAATCTGTTCTCTGTGCTCTACTGATTATAATGAAGCTGAACACATGAATGTGAGGGCATGTAGAAATATAAATGAATTGCTCAAATTTTGAAGTTGCGATGTTGCAAGAAGGGTTTTCCAAAAGATATCGGTTTCACTAATGTTTTTTTATTTCTTTAGGGACAATATTTAAAACAGTTATCAATACCTATTATTCATTATGAAATAGCGTATTTCCTACAATAAAGGGGCGTTTTACTTAAAAAATGGATCTTCTAATTTGTTAGAGCATGTAATTATTGCACTATTTGCTGTTGAACTCCATGTTTTTAAGCCCCCTGGCAAAGGGGTTAAACACAAAGTTAGATCCTGCTGGAGAGCTACAAGTATTGTAGTTCCTGAGCTGAACAGATGGTGATTAGCATTTTTATGTGACTGCCACTGCTACTTGTGACCAGCATTTCTCTTAGGGTTCCTAAGTGGGACTTTAAGAACCACTAAATAAAGCAGAACTGAGAAATACACAATACAAAGACAATACAATAGAACTTTGAGTTTTAAATGAGCAGTAGATTTTTAAAACTGACACCCATCAGCCAATCACAGACTCATATGCATATACACCGTGAACTCTTGCACATGCTATGAATCATGAAAGTTTAAATTTTTACTTTAGTGTCCCTTTAATCTACGTGTGGTTAATAAAAACACAGACTTCCGCCATGAATATCGCGGGGATAATGATATGCTTTAACAAATAAGAACATGCCATTTTTGAACTATAATGTCCATTTAAAGATAATAATCTCATATGAAATTAAAAACAAAAAAATCTGGTCATATTTTCCCTTATTTTATACCTGTCTTGTTTGCTTTTCAGCTACAGTGTTAACCTAATTCCATTTGGCTAGAAGAGTCAAGTTGATGCAGTTAGGGTAATGACATTTTTTTCAGCTATTTTACAGCTATTTGCTTCTGACAATGCTGAATCAGACCCAAACTGTCACGTCCACACTTTAAAACCTTCAGTGTCAATTCTAGTTACATTCTAATTAAGCAACTGCCGTCAGATCAGCAGGAGGAAACGTATGACAAGCTCCTGGGAGCTAGCATACGGCCCATCGACCTATGAAATGTACTTCAGTACATGACTGTTCATCTAATAGGAAGAATATCAGTTAAGATATTGCTGATTTTTAATACACTTAATTAAGTTGAGAATAGAGCTACTGACTGTCTGTTTAATAAATGTTTAATTGCATTTTTGTGGTTTATTGGTTATTCTTAACATCAATACCAACTGTCTCTATGCTTTTGCAGCTGTGTAACTGTATAAAAAATGTAAAATAAACTGCATTTGTAAACCCATTGTGGGTATTTGCCTTTATCTGTTCTTATTAACATTGCTAGGATTACATATTTTACAGTGAAATCCCAAGAAAACATTTGCAGGCAGTAAAACAATCACTTCACCAGACATATCCCTTAGTTTTATCAACTCTATTACTCAAGCAGGATGTAAAAAAAGGAGCTGTCAGATCAGTATTTGTAAACTGTTTTATTACACAGGATGCCAGGATTGTTAAACAATGCTATAGGAATACAGCTAAACACTATTTAGTATCAAAATATTTGATCTTGGATTTGAGATTGGGTTGGGAAAAGTCATTTCTTTTTCCAGTATGTTATTGTATGTCAGACCTACAAATTATTAACTATTTGTCTATGAGAGAGTAGTGTAGCCCATTATAGCAATCAAGGGGTTAAACATATCATATATATTCTTTGATTGGCATTTCTATGTGGGTGCTGCAGAGTGCTATGAGGTGGCGGTTCTAGAAGGGTGCAACCCCAGTTCTCGGACAGAATGCCGACGGACAGAATGCCAACGCACATTTGTCCTCCAGTCCAGACATATGTCTGAGAGACTATGTTCCAAGTAAGACTGAGGGCAGATACGCTCCAGAGTGCTCTGTTCTAATCAGAGCCTCGGGCGCCGCAACCGCCTCTGGGAACCTAACCATGGGTCACACACCCTATAACATGCTTTTAACACATGGACAGAATGCGTGAGTATTGTGTCATTTTGTGTGGTTCTCTATCTGGGTAAAACTCACCCGGATCTGATAAACGCTCTTTAAAACAAACATGTGCGTGGCCCACTTGTTATAGACTTCCTGGAATGCTCTGACAAAATGATATGAGCTGCAATTTCTTTATTGCTACGAATAAATGAAATATTTTTGTTCCTTTTCTCTATCTATCTATCTAGCTATCTCATGGCCGGACTGTTATCCGATGGCCATTTGTCTGTCGGAATATTATCCACCACACAAATGTCAGTCAGACAAATGACCGTCGGATAACAGTCTGGCCATGTGCAGCCCCTCTAGACATTTAGGTTGCACTCATGTTGTGTAGTGGAGGAGAGAAACAGCACCTCCTTACCATAAGTTCCCCTTAACTAGCCACACCGCCAGACTGCCTAAACACACCCATAACTGCTGTCAGGGTACCAGGAATCAGACAGATGCGAAATGCAAAAATAATCACATCTTTATTAATAATAACAAAAAGGAATAAAGAGTCCAAAAGCCAAAATGACAAGCCAAGAGTCAAAGCCAGAGCTGGTAGTCAGACAAGCCGGGTCAGGAGCCAAAGTGAGTAGTCAGACGAGCCGGGGTCAGGAACTAAGTAATCAGCAGAGTCAGGAACAAGCCATGGATCAGGAACCAGAAGGGGCGTCAAACAAGGCAGGGTATACACAGGAACTGGAACACAGGAACTCACAAAGAAGTCTGAGACAACGCAAGGGGAAAGGCAGACTTAACTGAGGCACTTCAAATAGTGATTACATCATAATTCTGGGACTGCAACCTGTCTCTCACTGATGATGTTCTCTAATTTGGCCATAAGAGGGCACCTAGGTGTAGTGAGCTGTGTTACACACTCTGCAGGAAGTGAGGGGAGAGACAGGTGAGTAAAAATGGCAACCAGCAGCAAATAACAAATGAAAGCAGGGTGAACGCCTGACAACTACCCAGTTAAACACCTGGCTCACCCAGCTTAACCCATGGAACCCTCAATACCCCACTCCTATCTGTGCTGACTTTGTCCACAGTAAACCCATGACTTTGCAGGAAGAGTAAGCGTTCACCCTCCACAAAATGCTGGTCAAACAATAGGTGATTGGGGAAAAACAGTAGGTGGGGTCACGATCAGAGTTCAAATTAGACTCCATGGCCCTGCAGCTCATTAGGTCTTAGATCAGACTCTGAATGTACTGTAGCTCCTGTTAAATATAAATGCAGATCACACGCATGTCCCTAAAGCTGTTATCAGCCATATGGCATCAGGCCTCAGATCAGATTCCGTTACCTTCAGTCCCTGTAACTTATAAAGATAAAGATCACACACATGGTTCTAGAGCTGTTATAAACCATATGACCACATCAGGCTTCAGATCAGATCCCGTTACCTTCAGTCCCTGTCAGTTATAACCAGATCAGACACATGGCCCTAAAACCTCTATAAGATACATACTCACAACAGATCAGATCCCATTATTTGCAGTCCCTGTTACTTACAAATACAGATCACACATGGCCCTACAGCTGTTATAAACCATATGACAACATCAGGCCTCAGATCAGATCCCATTACCTTCCATCGCTGTCAGTTATATTCATAGATCAGACACATGGTCCTAAAACCTCTATAGCACTGGTTTTCAAACCTGTCCTCAGACCTCCCTAACAGGCCAGCTTTCGAGGATATCTGAACTAGAACACAAATTAAATAATCAGCTCTAGAATACATATTCGCAATAAATCAGATCAAATTAGTCAAGTACATAGTGTTTTGTATGTATTACTGAATAACTGAGATACTGTACAGTCTATATAAATATTCACAATTGTAGTACTTCCAAAGCTTGGGAGTGGCCTAAATTTGAAAACTTGTGCCTTTATTTTTAAATCAGAGCAAGGAAAACGATAAGAGAGTGAAATATATATTATTTAAAAGAAGTAATCGGTAGAAGAAAAAGTGGCAGCACACCAGCACCACCACACACCACCACATATAACGGTCTAAAGCCACCACAGTTATACAGTACAGCTATTTGGCTCCTGGCAAATATATAAATATATTTTATGTATATTTTGATTATATATATATGAAATTAATTTTGAATCTATCAGTGCTAGTTGAAAAAGAAGACTCTTACTGCTCTATTAGTGGTCAGTAACAAAATTTACAAGCGTAAAAAAATGTTAATTTTTCAGCACAACAACTTTCTTCAAAAAATAAAAACAACAAAAAAATGGTAACATATATAAAAAAAAGAAGACCGTTTTTAGTTCCAATAACAAAGAAAATTGGACATTAAGCTTCTGGGGTCGATTTATGAAGCAGCGGATGCTGCTTCCGACCCACTCCGCTTCAATTCCACCTGAAGCGGAAGTTAAGAAGCAATGGTCCTAAGTCTGCTGCTCCTTAACTCGTCTGCCACCTCTGAGGTGGCGGACAGGAATCAGCCTGATCGAATACAATTGGGTTGATTGACACCCCCGGCCAATCAGCAGGGGGCGGTATTGCACCAGCAGTTCACCAGAACTGCTAGTGCAATGATAAATGCCGAGAGCGTATGCTGTCGGCATTTATCGATGTGCGGCGGACATGATTCGCTATACCGGATCATGTCTGTCCACACCATGATAAATTTACTCCTCTCTTTAATCAAGGAGACTTTTGAGTAAATATTGTCTAAATTCTTTATTAAAATATCCTTTCTTAGATATTAGCATAAAAAAAATTAATATTAAACTTTTACAGAAAAAAAAGAAAATCAAGAAAGGTTCAAGCACGGGTGCTAATAGCATTTCTAATTTGTCCAAGTCTATCTTCTTGATTGCATGACTAGTGGGCTAACAATTTGACTGAGTAATGTGAGATAAGAGCATGCTAATATATTTCAATGGCTGTTATTTGAATCTGCAATTACAAAGGTCTGATGAATCCCCGTCGCTGAGTACGTAGAACATCCCCTAAGTAGCACTTTGAACAGAAAAATAATTGATGCAGGATCTCGGAGAAAATTATGAAAACTGTCTCAGCTATTTTTCAAGATTTAATAACTGTACAAGGTGATTGTAGGACATCTCTCTCTCTTTAAGAGCAGTTTCATAGATTTAAAAAAAAAAAATATGTAAATTTGCATTCTGATTTAAATACGCTCCAATGGCACTTGTAGTGGGAGCACAGGTTTAATTTATTTCTATAAAAAGGTTGGGGGAAAAAGTACAGTTCATACCCTTTGTGTTTGCTGCAAAAATGTTCTTGCTATGAAGTAGATTTATGCCAGAGAATAATTCTGCGGTATACAGATCATTTCAGCAACAGAATTATTAGAATAAAGGTGCAACACACTAATATCTGTGCAAATCTATTTCACTATCAAATGCTGAATATTTGCAAAGTCACAATATTTACTATTTGAATGTTAACAATTAGCGATAATCCATAAAGCACAGTGCATAAGACCCACAATAATATTTTAATTTCTTTAAGAAAAAAAAACCTTTTGTGAATCTGTTAAATTCAATAATAACTTATTAATCAAATTACTTAAGGGACACTAAACCCAATTTTTTTCTTTCATGATTCAGATAGAGCATGCAATTTTATGCAACTTTCTAATTTACTCCTATTATCAATTTTTTTCATTCTCTTGCTATCTTTATTTAAAAAGCAGGAATGTGATGCATAGGAGCCGGCCCATTTTTGGTTGAGAACCTGGGTTATGCTTGCTTATTGGTGGGTAAATGTAAGCTCCCAATAAGCAAGTGCTATCCATGGTGATGAACCTAATTAGTGATGTACAGTCACTAGAGGCAGGGCTTCACCTCTCATATGGGCAAAAATATATTTTTTTTATTGGCTTTAAAAAAAAAAAAAAATTGCAATTTTTTTTTCCCCCAGCATTTTTTTTTCACAGCTACATGTTGTGCAATGGAGAGGCACAAGCAGGTCTGTCTACCATTACACAACATGCTGCGCCACCTACTGGATGAAAGTGGTAAAGATCATTGCATGACCCATAACTGCTTATTTGAGGCAGCCCTATTTGGGCTGACCCAATCCAGTGAGAAGCATTAGTAAGTGGAACTTAGGGTTGGTGCTGGATGTTTAATCATATAAAACAAAACAAAAATGGAAAAAAACAACTTTCATTTATTTTGTTGCTGTCCTGTGAAGCTGCCAGCTTTGCTAAAGTGAAAAAGAGAGTTCTCTACTTCCCCTCCAAGTGCAGTGGAATGTTCCACTGTCACTTCCTTACAGATCAGGAAGAGATACAGTGTTTTAGCCACATTTTATTGAAGTAAGTTCTGCAACCTTAGAGTTTGCTGAAAGGGATTCTGTTAGTGAAAATTATAATTTAATGAATGTGGTTTAGTGTTTTTTTTTGTTTTTTACTCTTTTACAGCAGTTTAAGGATCGTTTTTGTATTTTGTTTACTCAAAATTTACACCCACTACCTTATTAACTTGCCTCTGTACTTCACACTAATTTATAGTCTCACTTTCTGAACTCTCTGTAGCTCTGCTGTTTTATTACTTAAAATGCAGTGGTCCTTTCCCCCCCCCCCTTGTGTGTGTGTGTCTCTCTCTCTCTCTCTATCTATTCATCTCTCTCCTTATGTGTCGTTCTCCCCCATGGTCTCTTTCTCTCTCTGTCTCTCTTCCTCCCCCTCTAACTCTCTCATCCCTTATGTGTCTCTCTAACCCTCTGTGTGTGATTGTGTCTCTCTCTCTTTCTCTAACCCTCTGTGTGTGATTGTGTGTCTCTCTCTTTCTCTCTCTCTAACCCTCTGTGTGTGATTGTGTCTCTCTCTCTAACCCTCTGTGTGTGATTCTGTCTCTCTCTCTTTCTCTAACCCTCTGTGTGTGATTGTGTCTCTCTCTTTCTCTCTCTCTAACCCTCTGTGTGTGATTGTCTCTCTCTCTTTCTCTCTCTCTAACCCTCTGTGTGTGATTGTTTCTCTCTCTCTCTCTCTCTAACCCTCTGTGTGTGATTGTGTCTCTCTCTCTCTCTCTCTCTCTCTCTCTCTCTCTCTCTAACCCTCTGTGTGTGATTGTGTCTCTCTCTTTCTCTCTCTCTCTAACCCTCTGTGTGTGAATGTGTCTCTCTCTCTTTCTCTCTCACCCTCTGTGTGTGATTGTGTCTCTCTCTCTTTCTCACTCTTTAACCCTCTGTGTGTGATTGTGTCTCTCTCTCTTTCTCTTTCTCTCTAACCCTCTGTGTGTCATTGTGTCTCTCTCTTTCTCTCTCTCTCTAACCCTCTGTGTGTGAATGTGTCTCTCTCTCTTTCTCTCTCACCCTCTGTGTGTGATTGTGTCTCTCTCTCTTTCTCACTCTTTAACCCTCTGTGTGTGATTGTGTCTCTCTCTCTTTCTCTCTAACCCTCTGTGTCTCTCTCCCCCGTCTCTCTCTCCCTCTCCCCCGAGTGCTTTTCTGTGTTTCTGTCTAACTTTTATTTATTTAATTAATGAATTGGTAGTGCCATTGGATGGTGTGGCTTTATTTAAAGGGGTGGGGTCAAGCGCCCCACCATCTTTAAATTTCACCTGCCGCCATTGGATCAAGACATTTTTATATTTACTGAATAATGAAAGAATCTATAAGCATAATTTGCAGCATTAAAGTAAAAAGTATGTTTTAAACATATTTTAATGGGCATGGATTTCTAGATCTCATAATCAGAGCAAGCATTTTGTTATCTGGCAAGAGTTTCTGTTACAATCCTTTAGACTAAAATCAGATGTTTACTAAGTTGACCAGTTTTCCAAGACACCATTTAAAGGGACATGAAACCCATATGTTTTCTTTCATGATTTAGAAAGAGCATGCAATTTTAAATAACTTTCCAATTTACATCTAATATCTAATTTCTTCATTCTTTTGATATCCTTTGTTGGAAATAATATCTAAATATGCTCAGTAGCTGCTGATTGGTGGCTGCACATAGATACCTCATGTGATTGGCTCACCCATGTGCATTGCTATTTCTTCAACAAAGGATATCTAATGAATGAAGGCGTATCCTAGCCACTGCCTCACCAACCTCTGACGTCACTGCACTATACATATCGCTATACATATCACTCACTATACATATCACTATACATATCACTTACTATAAATATCGCTATACATATCACTGCTGTAGGCTGGTACTAGGAATTTATTATTTTCTATTACTTCATTAAACTAAAAATGTAACTCCTAATAAACTTTTACTTATGCTTAGTGAAATATCTTTACAATGCACTTTCATTATTTATTTTGCCTGTTTTTGCTTTAATTTAAAAACTATTCTTTTTCCATTGGCCTACAAGACGTCATCCAGTGGTATGTAGAACCCCCTACATTCTGCACAGTGGTTGCTTGATACGTGCAGGAGCTAATTTAAATCTTTTTCATAGCTACAGCAAAGGGAATACAACAAGCAACAATAAAGGCTTTCATTGAGTGTGTTCCTAGACTGCAAAACAGTGCAAACAAAATGAGTTTTAAATGTTTTTACATTTATTTTGGAATGCAGTCATTCATTTCTGCGGCATAAGTAAAAAACCTTTTCATATTCCCCCATTTCACTTATCTACTATCTCCAGCAGAGAACATGCAAAATAGGAAATGGGGGTGCTACAATAATTATTGGGGTGAGTACTATCCACCAGCCACCACCACCAACTAGATTTACCAATGCACACACCTGACTATTTAAATTTTCACTTAAAATAAACTCTTTAAAAATATCTACCTAACTCTATAAAACCAATGCACAAAATCTTACTGCGGTCTCAGACGTAAGACAAAAGAAAATGAATTGATAGCTATAACAAGAGAACTAATATACTAAATAAAGATTAGTTTGAAGCTTTTCAGATGATATACAGTATATAATAATTCACATGTAGTTCCCAGGAGTCTCTGCATTACCATCAGTTTATGGAATAAATCTGTTTTTTTAGACATAAATAATTTCACCAAAATAATGTTTATCCCCTGATTATTGTATACAAAAATACCACTTTTTTATCATTTATTTCAGTTATTCAAATATTACAGCAAAATTCTTCATTCCTGCAGGCTTTCCCGGTATCAATTGGAATCTGTCTAAGCATATTTATTTCAGATATAAGATATTGATTCAAGACTTTTTCCTTTTGAAGTGTTAGATAGATCACATTTGCAATAAAAAAAATAAGAAAAGACCAACTGGAACATGCATATACATTTTTGCCAAATATATTATATATTAAATTATCAGTTCATAATACACAAATGATGCAAATAAATCATATTTTTCATTTGAAGTCACTAAAGATAGCTTTGTCATCAAGACAAAGACAACTAAAATGAATGCTTACTGAAAAGGAATCATACCTGTGTAAGTAAAATGTAAATTTAGAGTTAAGCTTTTCTGAATTTATTTTCAATATTATTAAACATCAAAGGACCATTAAAAGCATAATTGCATAATTAACAAGTGCATAATAAAAATACAATACAATAGTACTTATTCTGAATTTTAAATGTGCAGTAGATGTTTTGACAAATGTAAAAATTTCCTTCAGTTTGCTAAACCCGTATCATGTGACAGCCATCAGCCAATCACAGACTCATATACGTATACATTGTGGACACTTGAACATGCTCAGTAGTAGCTGGTGTCTCTGAAAGTGTAAATATAAAAATACAGAGCACAATTTGATAATGGAATAAAGTCTTTTAAAACTGTATACTCTATCTGAATCATGAAAGTTTAATTTTGACATTAGTGTCCCTTTAGTATGTGCCACTGAGCCTACAATTATACTTAATATTACACGGCAGAGCTGTAAAACACGTTTTATTTCAAATAATGCAAATGCTGCTATTTAGAAATCATATGGTCAAGGTGTACACATTTAATTTTAGTTGCTAATGGGAGGAGGAGGCTGAAGAAAAAAAGCAGATTGAGAAGCAAGACAGGACATTGCAGGGTTAAAGAGGAAGAAGGGAGTGAATGAAGGACCGATGGGTAAAATACATTTTTACCTAGAGATGATCATGTGATCTTTTCCAGTCAGCTTTTTACAGATATGATCATTCAAGTGTTTTAGTATTTGAGTAACGTCCCTTTAAATAATGAATATAAATTATAAAATTCAGATGGTTACAAGTTACATGGGCACTTGCCTTTTACTGTCGATGCTGTTTGTTAAAGGGACATAAAACTCAACATTTAATTCCTCATAAAGGATCAATTACAAGTGAAGCATTATTTAGTGCTACCGTTTGAGAATTCACTGCACTAGAAGTAAGCTTTTTGCACATGCCGGGGTTGCGCTCGTATTATGTACATAAAGTAAACTGTTTTTGCTTGCGTAATAACCCGAAGAGGGCAAAAAGCCAAACTTAGAATATTGTTCGTGCGATAACCTATTCCTCCGTAGAGGTCAATGTAGCAAAAAAAGGGGAAAAAACAACCTAAAATCCAACTCGCACGCAAACCTGATTGCATATTTTCATGTGCACTAACCCGACATGAAAATATGAATATTTCACATTCCTATGCTCTTAATATAGAAGAATATGTTGCCATTCTCTTTGATTTTTACAGCTCTTGCTAGCACTGGTGGATGTGTTTGTTTTAAGTGAGAGTGCATATCTGCATATCTCGCTCTCCACACACACACACATAATTATATATATATATATATATATATATATATATATATATATATATGTGTGTGTAGGAATATCTATTTAGAAATACTTTGAACATACTCTGCTATGTGCAGAACATAGGAATGTGAAATATTCACATTAAATACATAGTTAAAACCTTTATTACAAATGAATGTTGCATAAATATGTTTTTATCTACTTAACTGCAAAGGGCACCAATGCACTTATATGTATATCTATTTTTGTGTATGTATGTGTTTCTATGTGTATATATGTCTGTAAATAAATATATACACATATAAATACATATGTACACACATATAAACATACATATACATATTTAGACATGTATAAGTAAGTATTCCCGCCTTTTTTTCTCTAACACCTGAAACCTCATATCTTTGAGTCATAACTTTTTTGTGCATTTATTTAAAATATCTTTTTATTGAAGGGGTTATTATGAGTGTAAGTGTACTTTGTAATGTATTTTTATGTGTTTTGTGACACTTTTTGTTTAGCAAAATAGTTAACCAGCGTTCTGAGGACACGGTAATCATTCTAGTGTAAATCACGATTGTGCTGAAGTGATCGCATTTACTTTCAATTTGTAATATGAGCAGAAAACCCGAAGTGTGCCAACACCCACTTATAATCTGGACCAAAATGTTTAATTATGCATAATAAAAAAAAAGTTGCTAAGCACTGTCATTAATTTGCCTGCTTTTCCTGTAATTTGCACTCCCAGAGAACCCTGACACTCTTACATGCAGCACAGTAATTGGTTGATTTGTGTTGTAGCTTGTTTATGTCTGTCCCTCATTAGGCTGTAGGTAAACCTCTTGCATCACAGTGAATTGCTGATGCATAAATAAATAAATGACTTCAATGTCCCTTTAAACCTTCTATTGGCTGGCTATCTCCTACTCATTGGAGCACCAAGGCATGATTTAACCCTGAAAATTAGATTAAATACAGAATTATCTAGCACAGTGTTTTTCAACCAGTGTGCCGTGTGAGATCCTCAGGTGTGCCACGGCAGACTGACAACAGTGTGACATATTTTTTAAACTTTGCTCGTTTTTTACTCCCAGTGCAGGGGTAATTTGTAGGAGGCATGGCATAACAGCACAATACATACAGTATGTGTGTATGTGTATATATATATGCTGTATTAGGCTACAATGTGTGATTTTTTTTAAATTTTGGGATGGTGGTGTGCCACAGGATTTTTTTATGTAAAAAAGTGTGCCACGGCAAAAAAAAAGGTTAAAAATCACTGATCTAGCAGATAGTCACACTATAACATGCAACACTATAACACGTCCTTTTAAATAATTTAAATTTTATTCTGGTTAGCAAATAATTAAGATAAAAAAACAGCAATATGTGCAAACCATATGTGGACTTCTCATTATACATTCTACATGTTATGAATTTTCTCTTGCAATGGGGGAAGAGTGCAGCATTACATTTACTTAGTGAAAGCTCAGAGGAAATAAAACCATCATTTTCACTGCTAAAACAAAAGCAACAGTTTTATCCCATTAGGCTATTAGAATAGTCACACATTGAATATGTTTTCTTTTCACTTTGACAAAGGGCACTTCACAGCAGACCTGTGTTTCTATGGGATTTTCAGAGAACTAGGCAAATAATTTAAAAATAAATATTTAATATCTTCCATTGACCATATGTACTCTGTAGATTAGGTCCAGTTTTTAGAATGTGGGGGAAAAAAAGAACTAATTTAACAGTAAGCACAGGCTACAATATGGAATAAATATTGGACTTTTTTGTAGACCAAATGATTAATGGATTTGATCACTTGAATCAGATAATAATAGTGAATTATGTTTATTGCCAAGGAATTTTGCAGTAGTCATTTTTATGAATTAATATTTAAACACGGTAACAATAAAACAACTAAACAGTATCCATAGTAATTACATTTGGCACTTAAACTGCCCCTCACATTTTAGCTAATTCTGTTGCTTTTTAGAATTAGCACTTTAGCTAAAGGAACAGTCTGGGGTCAATTTATTATAGTGCAAGCCGAGTGGACATGATAGGATGTAGCGTATCTTGTCCGCTGCACATCGATAAATGACGACAGCATACGATGTAGGCATTTATCATTGCACCAGCAGTTCTTGTGAACTGCTGGTGCAATACCGCCCCCTGCAGACTTGCGGCCAATCCACTGCTAGCAGGGGTGTCAATCAACCCGATCGTATTCGATCGGGTTGATTTTTGTCCACCGCCTCAGAGCAGGTGGACAGGTTATGGAGCAGCAGTCTTTGATAAATTAACCCCTCTGTCAAAATTAGGACAGTACACACAAATTGTCATATAACTGCATGTAATGGACTCTACTATAAAGAAGAACATGCACAGATACTGACATAAAAATCAAGGGCGCGATCCGATATACGGCGTAGGTTTCGGTGCAAGCGAGGTAACCCGCGCCGCCCGTAATTTCACCTCGCACATCGGGGTATTACATATACCCCGCCGGCAGTTCCTAAAGTGCCGTAAGTCTGATAAACTAGCGATGTCCAGAAATGAGCGTAACTACAAATTTCTGGAGTCGCCAGTGACTTACGACATTTTAGAAACTGCCGGCGCCTAAGAAAACTAACTAAAATTTTAAATCTCCCGTAACTGTCTAACATGCCTCCCAAAAATAAGCCCGACACGTATACCCCTATATCCGCAATCCCCCCTCTCACTCCTAATAATAAATGTATTAATCCCTAAACCGCCATAGCCCACACCGCAAGTAATAACTAAATTATTAGCCCCTAAACCGCCATAGCCCACACCGCAAGTAATAACTAAATTATTAACCCCTAAACCGCCATAGCCCACACCGCAATGAACCTATTCTAGTATTAACCCCTAAACCGCCATAGTCCACATAGCCTATTAAATCTATTAACCCCTAATCTTCCGCCGCCAACGTCGCCGCCACTATAATAAAGTTATTAACCCCTAAACCTAAGTCTAACCCTAACACCCCCCTAACTTAATTTTTATTTAAATAAATCTAAATAATTTTACTATTATTAACTAAAGTATTCCTATTTAAAACTAAATACTTACCTATAAAATAGACCCTAAGATAGCTACAATATAATTAATAATTACATTGTAGCTATTTTAGCATTTATATTTATTTTACAGGCAACTTTGTATTTATTTTAACTAGGTACAATAGCTATTAAATAGTTAATAACTATTTAATAGCTACCTAGTTAAAATAATTACAAAGTTACCTGTAAAATAAATTCTAACCTAAGTTACAAATACACCTAACAATACACCATCATTAAATAAATTAAATTAATTAACTACAATTAGCTAAAATTAAATACAATTAACTAAAATAAACTATAGTACAAAAAACAAACAAACACTAAATTACAGAGAAATTTTTTTTACAAGAAGTTTAAACTAATTAAACCTAATCTAAGCCTCCTAATAAAATAAAAAAGCCCCCAAAAATAATAAAATGCCCTACCCTATACTAAATTACAAATAGCCCTTAAAAGGGCCTTTTGCGGGGCATTGCCCCAAAGTAATCAGCTCTTTTACCTGTAAAAAAAAATTACAATACCCCCCCAAACATTACAACCCACCACCCACACACCCCTACTCTAAAACCCACCCAATCCCCCCTTAAAAAAACCTAACACTACCCCATTGAAGATCACTCTACCTTGAGATGTCTTCACCCAGCTGGGCACAAGTGGTCATCCGATCCGGGCAGAAGTCTTCATCCGATGGGGCAGAAGAGGACATCCAGACCGGCAGAAGTCTTCATCCTATCCGTCGTGCCGGAAGGATGCTCCGCGCCGGATGTCTTCAAGGTGGAGCCCCCCTGTCGGATGGAAGAAGATAGAAGATGCCGCTTGGATGAAGCCTTCTGTCGGTCCGGATGTTCTCTTCTGCCCGGATAGGATGAAGACTTCTGCCGGTCTGGATGTCCTCTTCTGCCCCATCGGATGAAGACTTCTGCCCGGATCGGATGACCACTTGTGCCCAGCTGGGTGAAGACATCTCAAGGTAGAGTGATCTTCAATGGGGTAGTGTTAGGTTTTTTTAAGGGGGGATTGGGTGGGTTTTAGAGTAGGGGTGTATAGGTGTTGGGTTGTAATGTTTGGGGAGGTATTGTAATTTTTTTTTTACAGGTAAAAGAGCTTATTACTTTGGGGCAATGCCCTGCAAAAGGCCCTTTTAAGGGCTATTTGTAATTTAGTATAGGGTAGGGCATTTTATTATTTTGGGGGGATTTTTTAATTTAATAAGGGGGTTTAGATTAGGTGTAATTAGTTCAAACTTCTTGTAATTTTTTTTCCCTGTATTTTAGTGTTTGTTTGTTTTTGTACTATAGTTTATTTTAGTTAATTGTATTTAATTTTAACTAATTGTAGTTAATTACTTTAATTTATTTAATGATGTTTAGTGTTAGGTGTATTTGTAACTTAGGTTAGGATTTATTTTACAGGTAATTTTGTAATTAGTTTAACTAGGTAGCTATTAAATAGTTATTAACTATTTAATAGCTATTGTACCTAGTTAAAATAAATACAAAGTTGCCTGTAAAATAAATATAAATCCTAAAATTGCTACAATGTAATTATTAATTATATTGTAGCTATCTTAGGGTTTATTTTATAGTATTTAGTTTTATATAGGAATACTTTAGTTAATAATAGTAATATTATTTAGATTTATTTAAATAATAAAGTTAGGGGGTTGTTAGGGTTAGACTTAGGTTTAGGGGTTAATAACTTTATTATAGTGGCGGCGACGTTGGCGGCGGCAGATTAGGGATTAATAGATTTAATAGGCTATGTGGACTATGGCGGTTTAGGGGTTAATACTAGAATAGGTTCATTGCGGTGTGGGCTATGGCGGTTTAGGGGTTAATAATTTAGTTATTACTTGCGGTGTGGGCTATGGCGGTTTAGGGGCTAATAATTTAGTTATTACTTGCGGTGTGGGCTATGGCGGTTTAGGGGTTAATACATTTATTATTAGGAGTGAGAGGGGGGATTGCGGATATAGGGGTATACGTGTCGGGCTTATTTTTGGGAGGCATGTTAGACAGTTACGGGAGATTTAAAATTTTAGTTAGTTTTCTTAGGCGCCGGCAGTTTCTAAAGTGTCGTAAGTCACTGGCGACTCCAGAAATAATTAATAACTTTATTATAGTGGCGGCGACGTTGGCGGCGGCAGATTAGGGATTAATAGATTTAATAGGCTATGTGGGCTATGGCGGTTTAGGGGTTAATAATAGAATAGGTTTATTGCGGTGTGGGCTATGGCGGTTTAGGAGTTAATACACTTTATTAGTTATTGCGGTGGGGGATTACGATTGACAGGTAGATAGACATTGCGCATGCGTTAGGTGTTAGTTTTTTTTGCAGGCATTTTAGGGAGTTACGGTGCTCCCATACTCAGCGCAAGGCCTGCTACGGCTGCATTTTATGGCGAGGTGAAAATGGAGTAAGATTTCTCCATTTTCGCCACGTAAGGCCTTGCGCTGGATATTGGATACCGACTTACGACGCGGTCCCATGTTAGCTTATGGGAGTAAAAATTGCGAGCGAAGAGTGAAATATACGTGCCGCATTTAGATGCGGCGCTGTATATAGGATACCAAAAACATGCAAAAACCAGCGTCGCCGGCTTTTGCGGGCGATGCTGCATATCGGATTGGGCCCCCAGTATAAAATATTTTAAAAACTTACTTAGAAGCTTCCAGTTTAGCACTTTTGATGAGGTTAGACTTGGAAACCCACTGAAAAGGGCTGAGAAAGCAGTAAAAGCAAACCTTCCCCTGCATATGAGAAGAACCATTACACAAACAGGAACAGCAGGAATCTAATACTTTGGGGTTTGGTTAGGAGTCTGAAAATCAGCAGAAAGTTTTTTAAAAATTATCAAAAACTATACATTGTTATAAAAAGCTCCCAGATGGGCTATATAAATAGATCATCTACAACACATTTATGCAAAGACAAATCTAGTGTATAATGTCCCTTTAAGCGTATATGATTCAAATAGAACATGCAACTTTAGCCAACTTTCCAATTCAATTATCAAAATGTGCAAACTATTTTATATGCACATTTCCTGATGAGCAGTATATGCATTTTGTGATTGGTTGATGGCTGTCACATGATACAGTGGGAAGGGGATTTTAATTAATTTTGAAAATTGCCAGAAAATATTCTTTGCATTGTTTTTTTTCTTATTCTGCATTTGCTGTTTATGGCATTCTACTGTATTTAATTGTCTTAAGAAAGCCATCAAATATATCTTACTTTGGGTAAATATTATATTTGCCCAATACTCCACAAAGAGGCAAAAAACTAATTCTGTAGCCTACATTTTCCTCAAAATACTGTAAATTGCCTTTTTATAATTTATTGATTTGCAGCATTTAAAAAAAAAATAATACAAAAAATAGGATTTCAAATTTGCTTTTTGACCTCATAGCTGGCAGGAAAAAGAGCAATTTTTATACAAAAGCAATAGGTGTTTAAAAGAGCATTAACTACAGTAGAATTGCATAATCAACAAATATGTAATACAAGTAATAACACTTTGGGGCTGATTTATTAAGCAGTGTACTCTGCTCATTCTGCGTGAGCCTTCAGGCTCGCCGGAATCAGGAGTTAAGAAGCAGCGGTCGTAAGACCGCTGCTCCTTAACCCGTCCGCTACCTCCGAGTTGGCGGACTGCAATCATCCCGATCAGATATGATTAGGGCGGCATTGCACAAGCTTTTTACAAGAAATGCTTGTGCAATGATAAATGACGACAGTGTATTCTGTCGGAATTTATCAATGTCAGCGTGACGTGATTCGCTACAGTGAATCATTTTCACCCGTCCTTTGTTAAATCTATCACTTTGTCTGAATTTTGAATGAGTAATAGATTTTTTTTTATTTCAAATTACTACTTTTTTTTACAGCCATCAGCCAATCACAAAATGCGTGAGCTGGTGCCTCATAAATTGTGCATATAAAATATTATGCACATTCTGATTATCTAAGTAAATTAGAAAAAAACAAAAAAACACAATCTATCTAAAGGGTAAAAGATTAATTTTGGCTTTAGTGTGCCTTTACATCTATGAAGAAATACAGAGAGCAGATCACCTCAGATTGCATTGAAGTCTCATGCTAGAGAAACATAATAGGCCAAATGTTTAAAAATAGATATTCCAGAAGGAATCAAACCTAAAATGCATTAAAGGGACATGAAACCAAGTTTTTTTTTTAAGATTCAGATACAGAATACAAGTTTAAACAACAATTCAATATCCTTTTATTATCTCATTTGCTTTGTTATTTTGGAATCCTTTGTTGAAAAGCATACTTGGATAGGCTAAGTTGCTGGGTGCTAGCTGCTGATCGGTGGCAACACATACTGTATATACCTCGTATTGTTGGCTTAGTGGTTCAACTAGCTCCCAGTAGTGCATAGCTGCTCCTTCAATAAAAGATACCAAGAGAATAAAGCAATTTGATAATAAAAGTAAATTTGAAAGTTGTCTAGGATTAAGTGATCGATCGGAATCATGAAAGAAAAAAATTAATGTCCCTTTATTTTAAGATTTTGCACCATTTTTAGTATATTTTCCTTGTTAATAAACTTCTTTGCCTCTACCCTACAAAGCAACCCATTTTCCCCAATGAGCTGTTATGTGCACATTCCAGATATAACTTAAAGTGAAAGTGAATTTTATATGTTGTGATTATAAGTTTAGTCTAATACAGTGCCTAACATTGTAGTCGCTAACTTCATTTTGTAGGAAATATAACAGAACTTATATAAAACTGACGTTTTTTATTTGCTTCCTCCTCCCCCTCGCTTTCTTCCAGCTTTCTGTATAGAAAATATTTCTGCGTTTACAACCGATGTTTGCGTATTTAAGCGTGCACGTTCTTGTATTTGCCAAGCTATGCGCATGCGCTAAGTGACGATCTCTGCACCGATACATCCATAACAACGATGATGAGCAATATGGAATTCCCTTTGCGTATGTGCATGCGGCTGTCGGGAACACGCTTGTTGAGTGACTTCAAGTTTCGGCATTCACGCATGCGCACAAGTGGGAGGTTATCCTGGCGATTTAGACGCCAATGGGGGAACCAATCCGTTCGATATGGATTGAATCGTCACGCGTGCAATAAAAAAAAATTTGGGCAGGTGGAGGAACGGAGGTAGTCTTCGGCAAAAGAAAAAAAGGCAATAACAATAGTTATAAAGCGATTGAAAAGAATTGATTAATGAAAGTACACTTTATTTTTCATATATATTAGATTACAAATGAACAATGATTGTAACTTTACTTCAACTTTAAGCACATTCTTTCATGTACCTTTAACCCATTGTTTCTCAACCACGGTCCTCAAGTACCCCCAGCAGTCCAGGTTTACCTTATAGCTGAACCAGTGCACAGGTGAAATAATCAGCTGATGGTTTAGAGCAGGATAGTAACTATGGTTACTGATCAACTGATTACTTCACCTGTGCACTGTTTCGCTATAATGAAAACCTGGCCTTTTGGAGGTACTTGAGGACCGCGGTTGAGAAAAAACTGCTTTAACCCACTAGCAGGGATGAGCAAATGTGTACAAAGTCTATTTGAAAATTGAAGTAAATTGAAAAGTCACTTAAAATGACATGCTCTATCTGAACCTTGAAAGTTGAATTTTGACGTCCCTTTAAGCACTTACTCTTAGGGTTGCCAGCTACTCACCACAAAAATAATGGACGACCTGTTGGAGACTGGGCACTTGTAATAGGTGGAGTTACACAGTGGCTCCTCCTGAATCTGTACCTTAGACCCCACTTGAATTCCCCATAAACATTTTGCACTGTAATTTTTTTTATTATTTTTCCAAAATATTTTTTATTGTAGAATAAACATGTTAAAATGACAACAGTTTCAATAAGATCGTATGCAATCATAGGTCAAACAAGGTTTGTACAATAAATGCAATAAGCATATCTATAGGGACAATCAGATATTTACGGTATACATACATAGGGTCCCCTAGAATTAGGAAACTTTTCAAGGTGAACAGAAGTTATTATCATATCTTAAATACAAAAATTAGTACAGTAAAATACCCAAAAATATTATAGAAATATTATAATGGCCTCGAAAAGTCAGCCGGTATTAACCATTTATTAAACCTCTTCTGATAATCCAAAGGGTTGGATGCAATGCGCGTCACCAGGCGGGGCCAGCAACCCCAAAAATGGAGAGGAGAGGGGTAAAGAGAGAAAAAATAGAAGAAAAAAAACAAACAAAAAAGGGACTGGGTGTAATAGGTCACATATCAAGGGGAGGGCGGGAGGAAAGGTGTAAGGGGGGGCAGGAACAGAAGGGAAGGGGTGGGGGGGGCAGGTTAAGACCTTTAGCTGAATGCTAGTTTCGGATAAGGTTGTAAGCTAAATTTTACTGTAGGAGGTACCTAGGGGCCTCATTATGCCTACATACTCGTCTGCGATCTTCTTGGTAGATAAACCAGGGCTCCCAAATCTGCCAAAATAAATCCTCCTTGTCTAGGCTATAGTAAAAACTTTATTCCATCTTGGCATATTCCTGAATTATAGGGGTTACAGCTGTATTATCTGGGGGTTGGGCTTGCTTCCACGCTCTAGCTATCGCCAATTTCATGGCTGCAAGAACAAAGACTATCAATTTAGACAGGGGGTCTGTACTCTTCGTGGGAATGTAGGAGGGCAATCTCAGGGGTTAGTGGGGCCGCCAAGCCAAGAGCGGAACAGAGGTCAGATATTTGGTTCCATTTGGGCTGTAATTTGGGGCATTCCCACCATATATGAATATCTGAGCCCCTTTGCCCACATTCTCTCCAACAAAGGGGGGATGCTGATGGGAACATCTGTGAAAGTCTGGAAGGGGTGTAGTACCATCTCAAGAACAGCTTCATGTACAATTCTAGAGTATTTGCACAGTGTACAGTCTTTTTAGTTAAGGTCATAGCTATGTGTAAGTCCTTGTCCGCAATTGGTCTGGATAAGTCCCCCTCCCAGGCCCTAAGTTGCCAAGGTCTACCCTGATTCGTGGACGCCTGTATGAGATTATAGTGGAATGATATGAGTTTGGGAGTCTTAGCTCGAAGCTGCCACAATTTCTCCCATGGGTCTGTTGGAAACTTTAGAAAATCCCCAGGATAGTAAGAAGGAATATAGTCTGGAGTACTCAAATGTGGCCCACAGTGGAGGGTCCTGAACGATAGAACCTAAGTTACTCAGAAATAAGTAGTGTGCCCGAGGGATATAAATGGGATATCAATCAAAATTCCCTCTCACCCCATTGCAGTATATGCGTGTCAGGTAGGAGATGGATGTGGGGCGATGTCAGGAAGGTTTCTGAGGGCCTGCCATATTTTTAAATTATCTCTGATAATTGCATTCTTAATCCCTAGAGTATCTAACCGATAATCTTGCACTGTAATTTTAACCCCTTGGCTACCAATATCTCTCAAATCAGTGATGTTACTCTTTGGTTGCCACTAACACACAAAAGTCTTTCCGAGGTTGGTCTTAATTCTGAATCTGGCCCTGCTTCCCTGCACTGTTTACAGGCTGGAGATCTCTAGGCACAGATCATTAAAAAGGCATTAAGACCCAATAACACCTTGTTTAAACACTCAGAATTCCTCTTTAAAATAAAGCCCCTATACAGGTTTTATAGCCAGGTGATCACTGTGCTAAATAGTGATTACCTGGCATGAGTAAATGTGCATCAATTGGGGCCCCTATGTGAACATCAAATTTATATACATATACCCAAAGGGCCATTTTTATACGTGGATAAACCTTCTTCCAGGCTTGTTGTTGAGTTGTCACCTGTCATGATCTAGACATTAAATAATGAAGTGTATAATGTGAATCTGCAGTCTTCTGAACTCCCCCCCCCCCCAAAAAAAAATAAAAAAATACAACAACACATAATATGTGTTTCTCAATAAAAAAAAATACCTACAATTAGGGTTAAATATGAGCAGCATCTAAAAACTACAAAACAGCACAACATACGTGTGGCAATAGCTCAGCAGTTAAAGGGTTAATAGTGTGCAATTTTATCCACATCTTGGTCTTTTACTTACACAGTTGAATGATTCACATAAACCAGCTTTTTCCTATTGTAAAAACATGTTTCCTCAACTTTTATAAAGGTATTTATCTTTATTTGTCCATCAATTATACTATTCAAAGATGCCGCCCTTAATTTATTTAACTACAGTTCTCAAACAGCCTTGTTGTGAACAGATTTGTCTTTACCGCACTTCTGCAAAGCAGCACTGTATAAGACGATCGCCATTAATTTGAAACTGCCCTTGTCACCGGTGACTGGGTATAATGTTCACTTAATGGTGCTTCGAGCACTGAGCTAATCTCTGTTAATACTCTTAGAGGTAATATATCTGTTTTCTTCCCTTATAATTTCAATAATGTTTGTAACAATTTATCCTCCATAAATTAGACTTATTCAGTTCATTGCAAACTCTCTCTCTCTGCAGTCAGATACAAATAGCAAAATGATCATATTTACAGTATGGTTTGTCCATTTTTTCTCCCTGTAAATCTATCTTTTACCTATAAGTACATTCAAGGGACTGCAAACACCTTGTAATTACAATAAAACTTCATTTTACAGGAAAGGGAAATGAAGAGCTTCTTGGAAGTATTTGCTATCAATGGTATTAGTATTATCATTATTATATTTTATTTATAAATCATTAAAGGGACAGTCTAGTCCAGAATTTTTATTGTTTAAAAATACAGATAATCCCTTTATTACCCATTCCCCAGTTTGGCATAACGAACACGGTTATATTCATATACTTTTTATCTCTGTGATTACCTTGTATCTAAGCCTCTGCAGACTGCCTCCTTATCTCAGATCTTTTGATAGACTTGCATTTTAGCCAATCAGTGCTGACTCCTATGTAACTCCACTGGCAGGAGCACAATGATGTCTATATGACACACGTGAACTAACACCCTCTAGCTGTGAAAAAACTGTCAAAATGCACTGAGATTAGAGGCGGCCTTCAAGGGATTAGAAATTAGCATGTGAGATTACCTAGGTTTAGCTTTCAACAAAGAATACAAAAAGAACAAAGCAAATTTGATGATAAATTGGAAAGTTGTTTAAAATTGCATGCCCTTACTGTCCGTTTAACATTTTGTACAAAGTTACTCAGTAATGTCAGACCTTCAAACAGTGGCATTGTCACGGGTTGGGAGGTCAGCAGCTTTTGGATCCAGTCCTGGTTTTCAGGGACTGTACAGATCTACCTAGGATACTCTGTGTCCTGCCCATTGCAAGTCTCAGTCTACTCGCAAACCAGAAATGATCCTGCCCCATCAACTAAGTCCCCACCCACAAAACACTGGTGGTCTAACACTCACAAATTCCCTAATAACCTCTGCATCCCAGAGAGCCTACAGGAATTTCTGGGAGCCATGTGTACAAGGGTACATTACATAATGCTATAATAATAATAATAATTTTCTGGACTGGTGCTCACATAAGGCAGGCATAAGCAGTTATCTTAGAGCATCCATGCAGAGGGGAGTGCACCATTGCCCTGCAGCAGGGCATAAAAAATGTGAGAAAATAAATGAAAATCGGTGTGTCTGCATTTAGACAATAAAAAATGCAATGCTGTTGTTACAGTGGCTTCTTATTAATAATGCCAATTAGGGCAAAATGGTAAAAGTTAATGGGAGTCCTCTATGTGTCACGTTGCTCTCTGCTCTGCTGTGGCCATTGCCACGGACACAGGCACTCCTCCTGTTGCTAGGGATACGCTAGGGATACGGCAGTGTAACTGCAGCACAGTGATGACATCATCACCGCCTGCCATGTCTTCCCTATGTAAAGGCCTCAGTCTCTCTAACCTGTGCCCAAGTATAGGTGTTCCTTCTTGTGCTCCTGGGTGCTGTATTTCTGTATTGATTCACTGTTGCTGAACTCTGCCTGACTACTCTGCTTGCCTTAACCCCTGAATTGCTGGATTGCATAACTGTTGATGAACTCTGCCTGTTTGACTACGCAGCTTGCCTTTAACCCTGCATTGCTGGATTGCTTAACTGTTGATGAAATCTGCCTTTTTGACTATGCTGTTTGCCTTAACCCCTAAATTGCTGGACTGCTTAACTGTTGATGAACTTTGCCTGTTTGACTACGCTGCTTGCCTTTAACCCTGCATTGCTGGTTTGCTTAACTGTTGATGAACTCTGCCTGTTTACTATGCTGCTTGCCTTAACCCCTGAATTGCTGGATAGCTTTACCATTGATGAACTCTGCCTGTTTGACAACGCTGCTTGCCTTAACCCCTGAATTGCTGGATAGCTTTACCGTTGATGAACTCTGCCTGTTTGACTACTCTGCTTGCCTTAACCCTAAAATATTGGATTGCCATTCTGTTGCTGAACTCTGCCTGCCTGACCATTCTATTGATTTACCCTTGAACTGCCTTACCGCTGGATTCCCTACCTATTGCCATCAGAGGCTATCCTGTCTGTTTCAGTCCTTCAAGTGGTTTACCCTTGAACTGCCTAACCGCTGATTCCTACCTGCTTCTGCCAAAGACTACCCTGCAAAGTGTGAGTTCTGTTTACCTCATTTTGCGAACTTTCTCTGCTCTGGGATATTCCCTATCGTTCCGGCTTGACGCCGGGATAAGAAGACTACTGGCCAAGTTCGGTCTGATAGTAGAATATCCCACGAATATTACACTATGATATACAACCAATGCTATGGCACTGTTTATTGAATACCAAAAGGAACTATTTATCAAGCTGCAGAGGCAAACAATAGTTATGAAGAAGCTATTTCTTAAAGGGACAGAAAACACCAAAAAATGTATTGTTTAAAAAGATAGATAATCTTTTTATGTACCATTCCACAGTTTTGCATAACCAACACTGTTATAGAAATATACCTTTTTTCTCTGTGAATACTGTTTATCTAAGCTTCTGCATATTGCCTCCTTATCTCAGATCTTTCGACAGCAATTAGTGCTCACTCTTTAATAACTCCACGGGCATGAGCACAATGTTATCTTTATGGCACACATTTACTAAGGCTAGGGTGACCATATTGCCGCTTTAAAAAGGGACACATATGAAAAATACATGTGTCAGGGTTCTTATACAAAACATTTCTTTAAACAGCCCTGACATGTATTTTTCATATCTGTACCTTTTTAAAACAGCAATATGGTCCCCCTAACTAAGGCCCTCTAGCTGTGAAAAAACTGTCAAATGCATTCAGATAAGAGGCGGCCTTCAAGGGCTTAAAAATTAGCATACGAACCTACCTAGGTTTAGCTTTCAACTAAGAATAGCAAGAGAAAAACAAATTTGATAAAAGTAAATTGGAAAGTTGTATATAAAATGACATGCCCTGTAAAGTCATCAGCTAAGGTAAAAAATTCTGGGTGATGACTTCAGAATGATTAGCAGATTACTTTACTGATTACTTCACAAGCATGAACAGTGAATGACTCTAGAGTCCATTTTATTTTAAATATTTTGGCCTGTGGGCATACTTCAGGATGGCTTCTGATGACTAGCCTGGAGTCATCAATTTAGAAACTTTATGCAGCCAGTGCAGTCTGCTGGCTGCAATCCTACGTTTACAAGTTTTCTGGTTGGAAACTTTTTCTGCCTGGAGAATGATAAATGAGCCCCACAGTATGAATATATCATATAAACATTTAAGGTTTCCAGGTTTTTGTGTAATATTTTATATCTATATACTTGGTAATTACATATAAATAATAATTTACACATCTCTAAAGCAAATTTGCAAAGACTAAGTAAAGGTAATGTATAAGATTTATTTGTCAAGGGGGCGGCAGAATCTATGTTCCCTTGGGTGGTGAAAAATCCTTTCAACAGCCCTGACAAATGTTTGTTTGTTTTTTAAAACAGACAAACAAATACAAGTAGTAAACAATTCAGCTTTTTGTGGGTCAAGCATCAGAAATGCCCTTTTATCTAAACAAGCAAAGCAAACTTTTAAGCCAACAATCAAAAGGGAATATTAGATAAATAGGAGAGAAAAGTCTATGATGTGTAAAGTAAAAAATTTATTTTAGGATGAAGAATGGCTGAAGAGATGAATAAAGAGGAAACCAAAGTGAATAAAGAAAAATAAAACACTTTATCCTAACTTCTCTCATTATTGAAACAGTGATTAATTAAATTTATAGTGAAAATGTGTTAACACAGAGTATTATTTAAATTTCTAAAAGACCTAGTAAATGTTAGGTATCAACATTGTAGGAACACTCCAGGAACACTCCAAATTAAAAATACATTTTCATTATTCAGATAGAGCAGCAATTTTAAACAACTTTCCAATTAACAAAATGTGCACAGTCTTTATATATTTAAACTTTTTGAGTCACCAGCTCCTACTGAGCATGTGCAAGAGTAAGTGTGTAGGCATTTGTGATTGGCTGATGGATGTCAATTGGCATGTGTATGCATTTGTGATTGGCTGATTGCCTTCACATGGTACAGGGGGAGTAGAAATAGACATACCTTTTAAAATTGTCAGAAAAAAGTATACTACTCATTTGAAGTTCAGACTAAGTGCTATTGCATTGTCTTGTTATCTTGCATTTGTTGATTATGAAAATTTACTGTGTTTACTGGTCCTTTAAAAGGATACTGTACTCTAAAGTGTTTTTTTCCATTCATGTGTTCTAAATGACTTGTTATACCAACTGTGGAGCATTAAGTATATGGGATATTTTTTATTTTTGTTTTTTAAATAGTTGGTTTTGCTCATTAAAACCATCACTTTTTGTTCTCAAAGACATGCCCATAAAAGTCTTTGAGCCTGCAAGTAAAGTAGACCTGCTAATGTTAGCTATATCTAAACACAAAGCCTAATAGGTATTGAAATGCTAATTATGGCTGGGGGACTCAATGAGCACAACCAGCTATTTCAGATACAAAAATCTCTACTACAGTTTCATACATTTGCATAAACTGGTTTGCAAGCGTGTTTGTGAAGTGTTACATCTGTAATTACTGTTTCTTCCCTTGGCTGGTGATTCTCGTCTGGTGTGCGAAATATAATGTAGTCGCCGCCTCACACAACCACAGATGTTAATGGCAGGAACGCCCACTTACGAAACAATGGAAAAGATAGGTGAATTTCGAACATGATCTTGTCTTTACAATGATGCCCCATGGCCCCATGTGAGTGTCTATCAATCTAGGCCATTGAGCTATTCTATACACATGAAATATGTCCCATTTAGGGCTGGTTGGGAGGGTGAACATGGGTATGAGGAGGAGGGGTTAAAAGAAGCAGTTTGTAATGTGACTGGAAAATAGTTAGTGAAAAAATATTTATGCTAAAAACATAGATATTGTGGTAACAGTAACTCTTGATAGACAAAGTGAGGGGAAAAAAGTTTATCAAAATTAAATTTCTTTCAACCTTTAATAGCTTCTTTTTCAAAGTCTGAAACATTTGAGATAAGGTGTTAAAGATAAAACTGTGAACACGGTTGCCACATATCCAGTATTAAACCTGACAGTCCAGTATTTTAGCAGTCTGTCCAGTAAAAGTTACACAAAAACACTGGACATTTAAAATGTCCTGTTTTTTAAGTCCCTATGTGATAAAAGTAAAAGAACTTCTATGACTCAACACATTAAAAATATTGAGCAGAAAGAAGAGGAGGCAGTCAAGGGGGTCAAATCACTTCTGTTCATGTGTGGGGGGCATGTGAACCCACTTACCATCATGTCCACTTACTGACAGATTATCCAGTATTCTTGCGGAGAACCTTAACTAAATATTTATTTAAAGTGAAGGTCAATTTTGATGAATTGGTGCCTGGTTTTTAATAATCCTATTAAAAATAAGGGCACTTGAATTCATCAAAATTGACATTTTACTGTTTTCTTCAAAAACTTACCTTTTTAATCCTGGCAGCCGCTCCAGCGATTTCCCCCGGCTGTCGGAAGCCTCTGCAGACATCAGAAATGACTAATCCGGCTTCCTCCAATCGTGACTCCCCCCCCAGGTGGAATCTTGGTCTGATGCAATGGCATGATTGGAGGAAGCCGGATTCATCGCTTTGGACCTGCGAAGACTGCTTGCGATGGGCGGAGGAAGTGCTGGAGCAGCTGCCAGGATTAAAAGGTAAGTTTTTTGAAGAAAAAAGTGAAATGACAATTTTGATGAATTAATGTACCCTTGTTTCTTTTACAAAGATATGACGAGTCCACGGATTTCATCCTTACTTGTAGGATATTAACCTCCTGCTAACAGGAAGTGGCAAAGAGCACCACAGCAGAGCTGTATATATAGCCCCTCCCCTTCCCCTCCATCCTCAGTCATTCTCTTTGCCTATGTTATACTAGGAAGACATGGTAAAGTGAGGTGTTAGTTTTAGTTTCTTCTTTATTTTAAATGGTGCCAGTGCATACTATTTACCTCAGGGGGATATGGAAGAAGATTTCTGCCCTGAGGTTTGATGATCTTACCATTTGTAACTAAGATCCACGCTGGTTCCCACAAGACTTCTGAAGGTAACCATGAGACATCTTCAGTGTGGAGACCGGTTTCATGCTACAAGCAGCATTAAAGTATGTGCAGCCTTTTTTTCTGAGGAGACTTGGTGTATCAGAACTGGCTGGCATTATTTCCCTGTATGGGAATGGAGTAAGCAGTAAAACCTATTTTAATAAGAGGGGTGTTACTGGAGTCCCTATTTTATATTTATCATTAGTTGATATTTGGGCATTATGTGACATGGGAGACAATATAAAAAACGATGTTTTATATTTTTTATTTTTGGCACTTAAAACTTATTGGTTTTTATGCTTAAGGGTTATATTGTGTGTGTATTTTTACTTTAGTGCAAAACTGCATTTCCATGCAGTGTTGTTTGGGCCTACTCTGACTTTTGACCTTAAGGGGCGGAGCCTATTTTGGCGCAATTTCTTCAGGCTTAGCAGCAGCAAACAGTAACTTGGTAGCTCCTGGACTGTGTAGCTGGTCTGAAGGGTTGGAAACTTGATTCAAAGTACCCTGGGGGGCAGGTAAGCGCCACAGCAGAGCTGTGGCGAGGTGCAGAGTGTATTTTTATCTATCTTTTGACTACATGTTGATATAAGTACTTCTAAAGCCTTATTTCTGCCCTTGCTTCTGTGTGCAGTAATTTTTGGATTAACCAACGATATTAAAGGGCCATTATACACTCATTTTTTCTTTGCATACATGTTTTGAAGATGATCTATTTATAAAGCCCATAAAGTTTTTTTTTTTTTTTTTTAATTTATAATTTAGCTTATTTTTAAATAACATTACTCTGATTTTAAGACTCCTAACCAAGCGCCAAAGTTTTATGTGAATACCGTCAGCTACCGTCTCCAGCTTGCTCCTGTTTGTGTAAAGGGTCATTTCATCTGCAAAAGAAGGGAGGGGGGGGGGGAGTGTCTTATTTCCCACTTGCAGTGGGCTTTCCAACTATCTTTTCAACAGAGCTAAACTGAAAGCTTCTAAGTACGTTTTTAAACCATTTTATACTGGATTTTTATATCAGTATCTGTGCATCTTATTCTTTATAGTAGTGTCTATTGCATGCAGTTATATGAAAATGAGTGTATACTGTCCCTTTTAAGTTAAATTTGGGAATAATTTAACGTTTTTTGTGCATTTTGGAAAAATTGTTCATTTTTTCTTTTCTTAAAGGCACAGTACACGTTTTTTCTGATGTTTATTTTATGCTATAAATAAGTGTTTAAACGACTTTTGTGGTATTACTAGTCTGTTCAACATGTCTGACATTGAGGTTTCTCATTGTTCTATGTGTTTAGAAGCTATTGTGCAACCCCCTCTAACATTGTGTTGTACTGAAAGGGCTTTACAATGTAAAAAGTATATTTTAAATAAAGTAAGTGTGCCTAGGGATGATTCTCAGTCTGAAGAGAATCAGGATATGCCATCCAATTCTCCCCAAGTGTCACAACCTTTTATGCCCACACAAGCGACGCCTAGTACTTCTAGTGCGTCTAATTCCTTTACTCTGCAGGAGATGGCTGCAGTTATGTCAACTACCCTTACAGAGGTATTGTCTAAATTACCAGTGTTGCAGGGTAAATGCAGTAGGTCAAATACTTAGCTGTAAAATAAACCCTAAGCTAGCTACAATATAACTAATAGTTACATTGTATCTAGCTTAGGGTTTATTTTTATTTCACAGGCAAGTTTGTATTTATTTTAACTAGGTAGAATAGTTACTAAATAGTTATTAACTATTTACTAACTACCTAGCTAAAATAAATACAAATTTACCTGTAAAATAAAACCTAACCTGCCTTACACTAACACCTAACCTTACACTACAATTAAATCAATTATATTAATTAAATACAATTTCGTAAATTTAAAAAACAAACACTAAATTACACAAAATAAAAAAAGAAATTATCAGATATTTAAACTAATTACACCTAATCTAATAGCCCTATCAAAATAAAAAAAGCCCCCCCAAAATAAAAAAAACCTAGCCTAAACTACCAATAGCCCTTAAAAGGGCCTTTTGCGGGGCATTGCCCCAAATAAATCCGCTCTTTTACCTGTAAAATAAAAATACAAACACCCCCCAACAGTAAAACCCACCACCCACACAACCAACCCCCCAAATAAAATCCTAACTAAAAAAACCTAAGCTTCCCATTGCCCTGAAAAGGGCATTTGGATGGGCATTGCCCTTTAAAAGGGCATTTAGCTCTTTTTCTGCCCAAAAGCCCTAATCTAAAAATAAAACCCACCCAATAAACCCTTAAAAAAACCTAACACTAACCCCCGAAGATCCACTTACAGTTTTTGAAGACCCGACATCCATCCTCAATGAAGCGGCAGAAGTCTTTATCCAGACGGCATCTTCTATCTTCATCCATCCGGCGCAGAGCGGGTTCATCTTCAAGACATCCGCCGTGGAGCATCCTCTTCTTATGACGACTCTTCCAGAATAAAGGTTCCTTTAAATGACGTCATCCAAGATAGCGTCCCTTGAATTCCGATTGGCTGATAGAATTGTCTTGAAGATGGACCCGCTCCGCGCCGGATGGATGTAGATAGAAGATGCCGGCTGGATGAAAACTTCTGCCGCTTCGTTGAGGACTTCTGCCGGCTTCGTTGAGGATGGATGTCGGGTCTTCAAAAACTGTAAGTGGATCTTCGGGGGTTAGTGTTAGGTTTTTTAAGGGTTTATTGGGTGGGTTTTATTTTTAGATTAGGGCGGGAAAAATAACTAAATGCCCTTTAAGGGCAATGCCCATCCAAATGCCCTTTTCAGGGCAATGGGGAGCTTAGTTTTTTTAGTTAGGATTTTATTTGGGGGGTTGGTTGTGTGGGTGGTGGATTTTACTGTTTGGGGGTGTTTGTATTTTTTTTTACAGGTAAAAGAGCTGATTTCTTTAGGGCTATTGGTAGTTTAGTTTAGGCTAGGGTTTTTTTTTATTTTGGAGGGGCTTTTTTATTTTGATAGGGCTATTAGATTAGGTGTAATTAGTTTAAATATCTGATCATTTCTTTTATTTTGTGTAATTTAGTGTTTGTTTTTAAATTTAGGTAATTGTATTTAATTAATGTAATTGATTTAATTGTAGTGTAAGGTTAGGTGTTAGTGTAAGGCAGGTTAGGTTTTATTTTACAGGTAAATTTGTATTTATTTTAGCTAGGTAGTTACTAAATAGTTAATAACTATTTAGTAACTATTCTGCCTAGTTAAAATAAATACAAACTTGCCTGTGAAATAAAAATAAACCCTAAGCTAGATACAATGTAACTATTATTGTAGCTAGATTAGGGTTTATTTTACAGGTAAGTATTTAGTTCTAAATAGGAATTATTTAGGTAATGATAGTAGGTTTTATTTAGATTTATTGTAATTATATTTAATTTAGGGGGTGTTAGGGTTAGACTAAGGTTTAGGGGTTAATACATTTAGTATAGTGGAGGCGACGGTGGTGGAAGATTAGGGGTTAATAAATGTAGGAAGGTGGCGGCAATGTTAGGGGCGGCAGATTGGGGGTTAATAATATTTAACTAGTGTTTGCGATGCGGGAGTACGGCAGTTTAGGGGTTAATATGTTTATTCTAGTGGCGGCGATGTCCGGAGCAGCAGATTAGGGGTTAATAAATTTATTTTAGTGTTTGCGATGCGGGAGGGCCTCGGTTTAGGGGTTAATAGGTAGTTTATGGGTGTTAGTGTACTTTTTAGCACTTTAGTTATGAGTTTTATGGTACAGTTTTGTAGCGTAAAACTCATAACTATTGACTTTCAGTTTACGGTATGGATCTTGGCGGTATAGGGTGTACCGCTCAATTTTTGGCCTCCCAGACAGACTCGTAATACCGGCGCAAAGAAAGTCCCATTGAAAAAGGACTTTTTGAAAGCTGCGGTAATTATGTTGTGTTAAGGCCAAAAAAGTGTGCTGTGCCCCTAAACCTGCAAAACTCGTAATACCAGCGGTAGTGAAAAAGAGCCTTAACGCTGCTTTTTCACTCATACCACAAAACTCATAATCTAGCCATTTGTAAATTGTGTTCATTGATTTTAAACATTTATTTTGCAGTGCTTAAAAATGTGTAATTGTACACAACAACAAAAAATAACACTAGTAATATACTTTTACAATTTAGTTTTCTCCCTTTTTCTGTAATTTAACTTGTGAGTTTTCTAATTCTGTAATTGGTGGAAGGAGTTTTTCTATCAAAAATAAATGGTATATTTTTGTATTGTGCCCCCCAAATTATATAACTCTGGGTACAAATGTAGGGTTATACAATGAGAAAGATTTTGTGGAAAATAGAGATAAATGGTACAGGAAGAGGAGGGTCCTGCTTATAGTTTATAGTTGAGGGAGGATGTATAGATAGAATAAAAGCAAGCAACCAAAGACAGAGCCTTGTGGTATCATTACATAGGGAGGTAAATGATTAGATGATATGCTGTTAAAATAATATTTAACCAAGCAGTTTAAGAGATATCAAGTGAGCAAGGAGAGTGCTCAGATGTCAGAAGAATGTTGTATTTATAAGAGGAGAGGATGGTCAACTGTGTCAAAAGCAGCAGAGCTATAATAATAAATAAGGAGTAGTCACATTTTGCTTTAGCAGATAGTAAATCATTTTTTATTTAAGTAAGGGCAGTTTTAATTGAGTGTTCAGGGTGGAAACCATTTTGGAGAAAATCAAGAAAAGCATTAGTCAAGAAAAACTGAGTTCGAATATTTTCAAATAATGTGGAGGAGAAAGAAGATAGTTTGAAGGAGTGGGGGGGGGGTAAAGTGAGGGCTTTTTTAGGATTTGTGTGATTAATGTGTCAGGAAATGAGTGGTGAGAGGCTGGTTAAAAAGATAAGGTAGGGCAAGAGCTAATGAAGCAGTGTGAGGACTTCTGTTACAGGATAGATGTAACAGTGAGCTTCATTAATAGAAGGTGTTGGTTGAAGGGCAGGCTTTGAGGGGTGGTAGGAAGATATTTTTTTTTCTTAATTGTGTCAATTTTATTTTTAATCAATGATAATCTGAGCTGTGAGTTTGTGAGGTAAAGCTGCAAGCAGATGGAGGAGGGAGTTGAAGGTTAAAAAAGGCCTTCTAAGGTTCGATGAATCAGTTGACACGAAAAATAAATTGTTTTGGCCAGGCTCAAGGGCAGGGTTATATGAACTGAGGATGAATTTATAATGGAGGAAATCAGCACAGATGTCTGCTTTTCTTCACTGACGTAAACCATCTCTGTAAACCTCTCTATGAACTTGTTGACAACCATGGCATTACCAAACTTACCATCTATTTTTAAAGTACGGTGCACTTTGGAGGGTGCAGCTTTGTCAAGTGTTGATTTTAGGGCACAATTCTATTACAAGGCCACAAGATATGGACAAGAGAGGGATGAAATGTGGAGAGTGGATGTTTCAGCCTAGAAGACTGGAAGATACAAGTAATTTAAGTTCCTGTAAGAAAGCAGTTTTTGGGGTCTGTTAGAAAATGGCACAGAGATTAGTAAGACCAGGACAATCAAGTCACCTTCACAGTGTGATGGAAAAGTGGACCACTGGGACAGATTAAAAGAGGTGGTGAGAAAGAGAAGTTTAGAGGCCGCAGTCAAAATAGTATTATCATTGGGTATATAAAAATACCTACAATAAAGGAAGGGACTTTACAAGAAAGGATAAAGGGGGAGAGCAAGGCCTAAAATTGTGATTCAAGACCAGGAGGGCAATAGATAATAGCAAATCAGAGAGTTAGGGGGCAGAAGAGGTGGATAGCATGAACTTCAAAAGACGAGCACGAAAGAGATGCGGTGAAGGAATGCAAAGGAATGTACAGTGTGGGGACATAAGCCTACTCAGCATCCTTGTCTGCCCCCATGCCAGATTGATTGGAAAGACATACAAATTGAAGCTAAAATGTAATGCAATTTCTAGCAATAGATAATTGTTATCCAAAGATATTCTAGATAACGTGCCACATAATTTCATAGTATGGTGTGACAACAGACCTCTTGTTGACCACATCCCTCTTTTTTATGTTATTTATTTTCATCTTTGGTGGTGCATTTTGTTATTTGTCTCTGCAATCATAAGAAAATCATTTCCAAGATTTATCAAGCGTAACAACCATTGTGGTATTTTTCAGATACTTTAATTTAAATTGGAAATGACCTAATACTAAGAAACTAAATAAACCACTGACTGCTCTAATTCTACTTCACGGAAAATAAATTGAAAGATAAACCATTTAATTTGTAGTTAGGATATTGAACTGCTATTAGTTTGCTGAACAAGTAGACAACAGTGTTTAATATGTATATTGGCACCAACTCATTTACAGTCTTTAATAATTTCTGTTTGCTGTTACTTCTTGTCTGGGCTTTCTATAATAAGTTTCTTTTAAAAAACAAAAACAACAATTATGAGAGGCAAATTACACACAAACACACACAAATGCATTCACAGACACTGACACACATGATTGTAAACCACTGACACTTCCCCAAACTATCTTTTTTTTTTACCCTTTGTGTAATATTGATTAACCTCAGCTGACCTCCATTTGTTTATTTCTATAGTATTTTAATGTTTATTTGAATGCACAATAGCAAACGTTAATAATTAAAACAAGGCTTGCAAAAGTGTTAAATAATTTAATATTTAATAATTTAACAAAAGCAGTATTTCGAGTTGCCTGTGAGTGAAAAGCTGACTTGCTGAGAATGTTGCAGGCTCAGGTTACTGCCCTCATACATAAGTATGATAGACGCACTTTACTTTTTTACTTAAAATTGATTCCTATTTTTATAATTCCTGTGAGTGCCTTTTCTTTTTATGGACATTATATGTTTATTTTAAAGTGCACCCAGACAGTATACAACAAGTAATGTTGAATCCATGGCAATCTGTTTTTTTTTATTATTTTTTTTTTATATAATTTGCTGAATGATGCTTTTTACAGAGAAGAACTTTCCTGAAGTATATCAGTCTGATCCTGCCCTGCAATACCAGAAATATTGCAACTCCAGACCACTGTTTCAGCCTTCATTGGGCCTCGTCAGTGAGGTGCAGCCATATGTCTGTTTTCACCTTAGGTAGACTAAATAAATATATACTGTATTTTATTTATATTTATATATATATATATATATATATATATATATATATATATATATTTCCAAAGATAGGTGTAAGTGCACTCTCACCAACTCTTGCAACTTGTCAGGGTGCTGTGAAGGTAATTGTAGAAATATAGCAAAGAAGCACTCACTGAACTTACTCCAACTGTGAAAAAAGTTTAATGCAAAATAGTGACCTCTGACCAGTTAATGTGAGAAAACAGCCCTTAAATAGGCTCCAAATTACCCTCCCCACATGATTGACCAATCACGGCCAAAAAGATTCAACACACCCCTCATAGTGACCAATAGCAATCAACAATAGAAAGCCAAATGTGCATATCGTGAAAAATGTATATAACAAACAATCATAAGTACAGTTTAAAATAGGACCCTGAATCGTCAATACAAAGGGGCAATCTCACTCCAATCAAGTGCAGAGATAGACAAAGAAAACATTAAAAGTAAAAGTGCGAGTAAAACAACAAAATTGGAGATCGTAATTCCACCAATCAGAAACGACCTAACACTCATAGCTCAACACGTCATCGCTGTGTAATCATAACAAACGCCCCCCTGTCACTAGGGACGCACGCATCTCCAAAATTGAACTAAAGTATTCACACTGAGCCACATCAAACACTCACTCAGAACGCTACACAGACAAGACTTCTTGAACTGTGTTAAAACATAATAACCAATTCAATGATCGGTCTTCATCTCTGTCGGCAAAAGCCGTCACAACATAATATCTCACAAAAAACAAAAAAGGATCTATAAATATATCGAATCTGATATATATTGCAGTGACCCAAAAGAATCCCATAGGAATCATAAATCATCTAATCTCGATTAGCTAACACAACTAGTAATCACTTTTTATCATGTTTTGGATACCCAGTATGGTCGATTGGGGGCTTCTCTTACTCCATATTCGGTTCAGCGCTATGGGCAGGATTTGATGGACATTTCTTCCCCTCTGTTTGGCAATATGATCTGGTTTTCAACATTGTTTTGTTATGGAATTATATTTTGTGCTTATATGATTTATGATTTATTTGTATTAATTTCATAATACACTGCTTGGGTGGCTCGCCACAGCTACTATAGTAAGGGCTTGGTATGTCATTGGTTAGGCAAATGCTGTATGATAGGGAGCGTTGATCTCCTTTGTTTGTGATTTTGATTTTTTTACTATTTTTTTACCATGATTTTTTATCTTGATTTTTTACTATGTTTATTTTGTCTGAGTAACACTTATCAATAGGAGTATAGATTTTATCTTTTATGTTTATTTAATATTTTGGATATTGTTACTTTTGTGAGTTAGGTCAATACTGACTGCTGATTTTAGGAAATTTTTTTATGTGGATTGTGTTTTGAGGGGATTTTGCACGGTTTACGTTTGGTATTTTTTTGGAGCAACACACGTCTATTTCTGATGAGCTACCTATGAAGACTGGATGTGGATAAACCTTTAAGAATTGGAGCCTTTGTTTGGGGAAATAACATCGTTATACATATTACATAGCTAAGGCTGGAATTAAGGCTGGTGGTGGGAGTGCCTATTATCTCTATTGAGTTGCCGATAACCTATTAAAACATTGCGGCACTACGACACGCCTACGTGTGGGCGGACTTGTCTCCGGTTGGATGATCCTCGCCACTTTGTTTACCTTAGTGATGAGAGATAATGCCTCCATAGGGTGATAGTGTGCGGCACTAGTTGTGTTAGCTAATCGAGATTAGATGATTTATGATTCCTATGGGATTCTTTTGGGTCACTGCAATATATATCAGATTTGGTACAGGGAGTGCAGAATTATTAGGCAAATGAGTATGTTGACCACATCATCTTCTTTATACATGTTGTCTTACTCCAAGCTGTATAGGCTCGAAAGCCTACTACCAATTAAGCATATTAGGTGATGTGCATCTCTGTAATGAGAAGGGGTGTGGTCTAATGACATCAACACCCTATATCAGGTGTGCATAATTATTAGGCAACTTCCTTTCCTTTGGCAAAATGGGTCAAAAGAAGGACTTGACAGGCTCAGAAAAGTCAAAAATAGTGAGATATCTTGCAGAGGGATGCAGCACTCTTAAAATTGCAAAGTTTCTGAAGCGTGATCATCGAACAATCAAGCGTTTCATTCAAAATAGTCAACAGGGTCGCAAGAAGCGTGTGGAAAAACCAAGGCGCAAAATAACTGCCCATGAACTGAGAAAAGTCAAGCGTGCAGCTGCCAAGATGCCACTTGCCACCAGTTTGGCCATATTTCAGAGCTGCAACATCACTGGAGTGCCCAAAAGCACAAGGTGTGCAATACTCAGAGACATGGCCAAGGTAAGAAAGGCTGAAAGACGACCACCACTGAACAAGACACACAAGCTGAAACGTCAAGACTGGGCCAAGAAATATCTCAAGACTGATTTTTCTAAGGTTTTATGGACTGATGAAATGAGAGTGAGTCTTGATGGGCCAGATGGATGGGCCCGTGACTGGATTGGTAAAGGGCAGAGAGCTCCAGTCCGACTCAGACGCCAGCAAGGTGGAGGTGGAGTACTGGTTTGGGCTGGTATCATCAAAGATGAGCTTGTGGGGCCTTTTCGGGTTGAGGATGGAGTCAAGCTCAACTCCCAGTCCTACTGCCAGTTTCTGGAAGACACCTTCTTCAAGCAGTGGTACAGGAAGAAGTCTGCATCCTTCAAGAAAAACATGATTTTCATGCAGGACAATGCTCCATCACACGCGTCCAAGTACTCCACAGCGTGGCTGGCAAGAAAGGGTATAAAAGAAGAAAATCTAATGACATGGCCTCCTTGTTCACTTGATCTGAACCCCATTGAGAACCTGTGGTCCATCATTAAATGTGAGATTTACAAGGAGGGAAAACAGTACACCTCTCTGAACAGTGTCTGGGAGGCTGTGGTTGCTGCTGCATGCAATGTTGATGGTGAACAGATCAAAACACTGACAAAATCCATGGATGGCAGGCTTTTGAGTGTCCTTGCAAAGAAAGGTGGCTATATTGGTCACTGATTTGTTTTTGTTTTGTTTTTGAATGTCAGAAATGTATATTTGTGAATGTTGAGATGTTATATTGGTTTCACTGGTAAAAATAAATAATTGAAATGGGTATTTATTTGTTTTTTGTTAAGTTGCCTAATAATTATGCACAGTAATAGTCACCTGCACACACAGATATCCCCCTAAAATAGCTATAACTAAAAACAAACTAAAAACTACTTCCAAAACTATTCAGCTTTGATATTAATGAGTTTTTTGTGTTCATTGAGAACATGGTTGTTGTTCAATAATAAAATTAATCCTCAAAAATACAACTTGCCTAATAATTCTGCACTCACTGTATATTTATAGATCCTTTTTTGTTTTTTGTGAGATATTATGTTGTGACGGCTTTTGCCGACAGAGATGAAGACCGATCATTGAATTGGTTATTATGTGTTAGCACAGTTCAAGAAGTCTTGTCTGTGTAGCGTTCTGAGTGAGTGTTTGATGTGGCTCAGTGTGAATACTTTAGTTCAATTTTGGAGAAGCGTGCGTCCCTAGTGACAGGGGGGCGTTTGTTATGATTACACAGTGATGACGTGTTGAGCTATGAGTGTTAGGTCGTTTCTGATTGGTGGAATTACGATCTCCAATTTTGTTGTTTTACTCGCACTTTTACTTTTAATGTTTTCTTTGCCTATCTCTGCACTTGATTGGAGTGAGATTGCCCCTTTGTATTGACGATTCAGGGTCCTATTTTAAACTGTACTTATCATTGTTTGTTATACACATTTTTCACGATATGCACATTTGGCTTTCTATTGTTGATTGCTATTGGTCATTATGAGGGGTGTGTTGAATCTTTTTGGCCGTGATTGGTCAATCATGTGGGGAGGGTAATTTGGAGCCTATTTAAGGGCTGTTTTCTCACATTGTTAACTGGTCAGAGGAAGGGACTGTTGCTGTCCCGACACGTCACTATTTTGCATTAAACTTTTTTCACAGTTGGTGTAAGTTCAGTGAGTGCTTCTTTGCTAAATATATATATATATATATATATTCATATACACACACACACACACACACACACACACACACATATATATACATGCACATAATTAATCAAGTTTTATTCAAGGTGAACCTTCTACGTTGCTTGATTAATTTATTCATGTATCCTTCACAAAGATAAACCTGCCCAATTTCAGCCTTGCTGAAGCAACCCCCAGATCACCCCCGATCCTCCACCAAATTTCCCAGTGGGTGAAATACACTGTGTGGCTTGTAGGACTCTCCAGGTCTTCATCTAATTATTAGTCGACCAAGTGTTGGGCAAAGCTGAAAATTGGACTCATAAGAGTAGATTACCTGGAATCGGGCAAATTCATCTTTGCGAAGGACGCAAGGAGAAAACCACGAAAAAGGTTATCCTGGAAAAAAACTTGCTTCCCTCTGCTCTGATAATGTTCCCCAACTCTGAAGATTGTTTTTTTTTTTTCCAGAAGGACAATGCTCCTTGTCAAACAGCCAAGTCAACTAAGGCATAGCTGGAGGTGCACTAGATCAAGAACCTTTTATGGCCAGACCAATCTCTAGGCCTGAACCCTATTGAAAACCTCTGGAATGTGATAAAGACAAAGATTAACAGTCACAAGACAACAAACAAAGCCGAGCTGCTTGAATTTTTGCTGAATAAAGTCACCCAAAAACAATATGAAAGACTGGTGGAGAACATGCCAAGACGCATGAAAGCTGTGATTGAAAATCAGGGTTATTCCACCAAATAATGATTTCTGAACTCATGCTAAGTTAAAAGATTAGTAGTGTGTTGTTTAAAAATGAATATGGAAATGTTTTCTTTGCATCATTCATGGTCTGCAAACACTGCATCTATTTTGTTATTATGACCTGTTGTCATTTTCTGCAATAAAAAAGGTTTTAAATGAGAATATTTTTAAGATATTTGGAAGTAATGTCGTCAGTAGTTTTTTATATATATATATATATATATATATATATATATATATATATATATATATATATATATATATATATATATATATATATATATATAAAGAAAAGAAAGAATTAATGATAGAAGGATCACAAGATCCAATCTATACAGGAATAGACTATCCTTACCAGCTCAACTATGTATAGGTTGTGCTGGTAAGGATTGTCTATTGCTTTATAGATTGAATTTTGTGATCCTTCTATCAGGAATTCTTTATTTTGCTTTGCTTTAATTTCTTATAAATATATATATATATATATATATATATATATATATAATGGAAAATAACCTGATATGCTTTACGTAGTGTATTATAACATGATTAAATGCACATCCCCATTTAGTGGTAATGCTAAAATTACATATCATGATCTAGGGCAGGCAAGTTGCAGAGGCTTTTGCTAAGTGAGCAATTTGTCAGGTGCTTTGAACTCATTGATGAAAACAGGCGCGGAAGTAGCAACTCTGCAGCAATGATAATAATACTGATGCTTCATCTCTCACTTTGCTTTATTCTGTTTCTGTCCTATTATAGCAGGATTTTGTTACAGTTTAGTCTATTTACTGGAAAAGGAGATGAGCAAATGTGATATAAATAGGTTTTTTTTTTTAAAGCACATGGAAGTGATGCAGTAACGTTAATGTATTATTTTCACCGTAATAAAAAAAAGCTCTAAATGTGTTAATAAAGACATAACACAAACTTATACATTGAGGGCCAGATTACGAGTGGAGCGCTAACAGTTACGCTTAAGTTAAAAAGGGTTTCTTTCAAGTGTTTGTACACGTCAGGTTTTTTGCTCATTTTACAAATTGAAAGTAAGCGTGACTGCTTGAGCGCAATTGAAGTTAAGGAACGTCGGGCTAGCAGCGTGTCTTCAGAGCTCGGGTTAACTGTTCAGCAAAACAAAAAAAAAGTGTTACAAAACACATCAAAAATATATTAAAGTATAATTACACTAATGATAACAATATCTAATACTAATAATAATAAAAAAAAATCTCAATTTTTTATAAGGGCTGAAAGATATGAGGTCTCAGTTGTGAGAGGCAAATGGATTTAACATTGAGATATATATACATTTAATAAAGGTTTTAACTATTTATTTACTGTAAATATTTGACATTCCAATGTTCTGAACATAGCAGAATATGTTCTATGTATTTTTAAATAGACATTCCTATATATATATCTGTATGTGTGTGTGTGTGTATATATATATATATATATATATATATATATATATATAGCCTTACAGTAATATACAGTAGAACATAGCACTTGCTAAATATCCACTTCCACAGTCATGTATGTACACATTTGAAGAATAATTCATCATAGCAATAGATTGTATAATTGCTACAAAAAGATCTAACAATTTAAATTAACATTTTTAAATATACTTAAATGTCCCTTTATGGTAACTGGATACAATAAGTCAAATTTGCTTTATTTCATACTAAGGGCTTCATTTTCTAAAGCTCTCCCAGAAGGAATTACCAGAAAAAGATCCTATAGAACTATACAGTGTTTTCACAAGATTCTCAGTCGGGTACACAACGATAGTCCTACTCTCTAGAATGTGCTGGCAATCAGTCACTAGGTAGTAATAGTCTCAGAGATGGCCAAGCTGCGTTGTGTATTTTGAGATAAACTTGCTGGCATTTGTTTTTATCTAGATAAAACAGCAAAAACTGCAGGGTAACATGCTTACAGAATATAAAGAAACTGCTGAGATAACATCAGACATGACCAAGGATATCACCTATTCAGCCCAATAGCAAAGGCTGTGAGAATTATTTTACATTAAAAAAATAAAGTACTTTAAAAATCTTCATATTTTAAAATCACATGGTACACTGAATACAGTTTTTATCTAGCACATTAAAGCATGCAGACAGAAATAATATTTAAATTGTGTTGTGTATTCTACAACTGTATCCCCTTTAATTTGTTCCAAATTCCCAATTATTATTACAAATAGCTCATTTACCTGTATTTTGGCATTTAAAATATCTGCTTTTACCTATGGTATACCCACCTATACTAAACATTTCAATACTTAAAGGGGCAGTCTAGTATAAATAAACTTTCATTATTCAGATAGGACTTTTAATTTTGATCAACTTTCCAATTTACTTTTATCATCAAATTTGCTTTTTTCTCTTGGTATTCTTAGTTTAAACTAAACATAGGTAGGCTCATATGCTAATTCCTAAGCCTTTGAGGGCTGCCTCTTATCACATGCTTTTTAAATCTCTTTTCAACACAAAGAGACAGAAAGTACACGTAGGCCATATAGATAACACTGTGTTCAGGCACAGAAAGTTATTTAAGATCTAGCACAATGCAATGCTAAATTTAAGACAATAGATAATAAACAGTCACAGTCATGTGATCAGGGGGCTGGAAGAAGGTTCCTAAATACAAGGTAATCACAAAGGTAAACAGTATATTAAAGGGCCATAATACCCAAATGTTTAAACACTTGAAAGTGATGCAGTATAGCTGTCAAATGCTGACTAGAAAATATCTCCTGAACATCTCTATGTAAAAAAGAAAGATATTTTACCTCAAAAGTTCCTCAGTAGCCACCTCCCATTCTAAAGGATTTCTAAGCAGCATTTTAGTGTGTCTGTCCTGGGACATCTTAGGGGATGAGCCACGTGAACTCTCATATTATTTCACCAATCAGGTAAAGGAAGCTTACTATGAAATCTCATGAGAGTTAAGTCAAATCTCATGAGATCACAGTAAGAGTTCATGACCTCAGCACTGTTGATGCTGATTGGCTGCTGTTCATTTCTTAATTTTGTTTTAATTTTTACCTGCAGCTGGGAGCAGGTGAAGTATAACTTTTTACACAGAACTTACTCTGCTGAGCTGAGGCGATTGTGAGGTAAAATATCTTCCTTTTTTGCATAGAGATGCTCAGGTGATATTTTCCTGTCTTTTTACAGTTATACTGCATCAGTTTCAAGTGATTTAGCATTTGAGTATTATGTCCCTTTAATATAATTGTGTTGGTTATGCAAAACTGGGGAATGGGTAATAAAGGGATTATCTCTCTTTTAAAACAATAACAATTCTATGGTAGACTGTCCCTTTAACTATTGGCTATAGCCAGCAGAAGAAACTACACTCCCAGTGGGAGTTAGGAGATATAAGTAATAAAAATGTTAATTTTTCAATTGTTCTCTTTAATTACTGAGCTTTGATATACAGCTGAATAACATTGACAGTTTGTTGAATGCATCTAGTGAGCCTTTTGTGATTGGATGCCATATGCAGTCCAGTTAATGATGTCATCAGTAGGCTGAGCTTGGCAGCCATTTCAAAGTGGCCAGAAAAAATATTAATTTTAAAATAACTTTTTTACTATTCCTGCTGCATGATATAGAAAGGGTGTATTTGAGATTGTAATATAAATTACTTATTTATGAACAGTAAAATAACTCACTAATTATTTTGGCCCTTTTCTATATACTTTGAAAAAAAAAATAATAATTTTCCAGTCCTGAAAACTAGAAGAGCATATGGCAGCTTCGCAAGCCTAACCCTACTACATATCTCTTCTTAATTTGCAGTTTGTTAAATTATTAATGGTCAAACAATGGTGATTTTGGTAGCATAAATACAGTGTCAAGCCCTGTCTTCTACAGACTCAAGTCCAAATTAGCCACTCGAAATATGGAAAGTGGTGAGTGGAATTTGCCTATTGAAAAACAATTGCAGCAATTAAGATGTTTATCAGTTCAAACAGATATAAACTCTTCTAATAATTGCATTTATTGGAAGACTGCAGAAACAAAATGTTTTAATTACAAAGTGTTTACTGTTCCTTTAATCAGTTTCATGATTCTTTAAAATTAGACTCCTGTACAAAATGGGGATAAAAAAAAAAAAAAAGATTTAAAAACTAGCATGCTTCAAAGGAAAATATTCAAAGCAATTTTTCTAAGTGTCATAATTTGCATAGCCAAGCTCAGTATATTTATTCCTTATATCAAAGAGCTTTTCACTTGCTTGAGTGCTAACCAAGCAGAGCTGTGCAAATAATAATTTACAGGCTTTGCAGAAGAGACTGTAGAAACCCTTTAAATGCTAGAAGCAGTGTATTGTTCTCTCAGACAGTTAATGACTTAAAGGGACAGTCTAGTATAAATTAAACTTTCATTATGCAGTACTTTTAATTTGAATCAACATTTCAATTTACTTTTATCATCAAATTTGCTTTTTTCTCTTGGTATTCTTAGTTTAAACTAAACATAGGTAGGCTCATATGCTAATTCCTAAGCCTTTGAGGGCTGCCTCTTATCACATGCTTTTTAAATCTCTTTTCAACACAAAGAGACAGAAAGTACACGTGGGCCATCCGGCCATATAGATAACACTGTGTTCAGACACAGGGGGTTATTTAAGATTTAGCACAAAACAATGCTAGATAATAAACAGTCAGTCTTGGGACTACTTGCATCTAAACTCTATCCAAAACTAGGTGCCCTGTACAGAAACAAATCCTGCCTCAGCCCTACAGTAAAGGAAAAGATTGTACAACAAATGCTGATGCCTATCATGGATTATGGGGACGTAGTATATGCACCTGCACCGCAAACTCACCTTAATAAACTTAATACACTGTATAACTCGTTCTGCCGCTTTGTGCTACAATGTAACTACAGGACCCACCATTGTGACATTCTAAAAGAACTAAACTGGCTGACGCTGGAATCCAGACGCACCCTCCATCTTTCCAGCCTTGTGTTTAAGAGCTTTTCTGGGAAGCTCCCACCCTACCTGAGCAGAATGCTCTCCCTAGCTGTTCCCACCTCCCATAACCTCCGATCCAGTACCAGCACATTATTTAGTCTGCCTCCATAAAAAAAGATTCCTTTCCTACAGATTCTATGGTGGACTGTCCCTTTAAATCTTGTTTGCTAAATACCATGTCGAAGTGATGCTTACTGTTCAGTCTAGAAAATATATCGTATCTTAAAGGAACACACAACCCCAAATTTTTCTTTCATGATTCAGATAGAGAATACCATTTTAAACAACGTTCCAATTTACTTATATTATCTAATTTGTTTCAGTCTTTAGATATTCTTTTTTGAAGAAATAGCAATGTACATGAGAGAGCCAATCACACGAGGAATCTTTGTGCATTCACCAATCAGCAGCTACTGAGCCTATTTAGATATGCTTTTAAACAAATTATTTCAAGAGAATAAAGCAAATTAGAATAGAAGAAAATTGAAAAATTATTTAAAATTGCATGCTATTTGTAGATAAAATTTGGGTTTCATGTCCTTTTAAATTGAAATAGTTCTGAAATCAACTGTTTAGTGAACATGTTCATTTATAATCAACAAAATGTGCCTCTTACTTAGAAAATTAATATGTAATGGTGAAAAACTATTCTAACAGATAATAGTATGTTTGATAATTAAATAACAACTAGTAGAAATAATCATCATATAATACTAAATGGTTTCTGTTCTAATTTTATTACAAGGACAGAGACTTCATATTTTGCTTATAACTTTTCTTTACTGCTTAACAGCTTTTCAAAGTATAACATATAAACTGCCATCATTTAAAAGAAAAACATAAATAACATCCAATGAGAATAGGATAACATAGGACAGTATTTGAATGTCCAGTAAACAGTAATAGGTATAAATAGTCCAAGTAGACAGTTAAACATCCTCTTTTCTTTTGCTGCTTGACAAAGATAAGTATTATTATTTTTGCTCTCATATATGGTTAATAAAACTTTGTTCCTTTCGTTTTTTATTTGCATATTGTATACTTTTATACTTATGTATATGTGTTTTGAGGTCTATTTCATGTTATTATCTTTATGTTACTGCCGTTTTTATTTTATTTTTGTTTAACATTGATTTTAATTGCTCCGTTTTTTTTTACTTTCATTTTAAAGCGCTTTTTTCATTTGCTTTTATCTTATTTAGCATTTTCGCTAGATCCGTTTTCTACTTTTCCCCCTTTACAGTTGTTTCCTTGCTTACTCTGCTCGTTTCTTCCCTGTAACTGTCTTAGGCTCCGGCCGCCATTTCCTTTGCTTCTTTCTCCCCTACGTCACGGGACTCATTTTCCCGCCTCCTTTTTAGGTTTCCCTTCACTCACAATCTCCCGCCTCCTCATTACCTCATTCAGCTACGCCCTGACAAGACTCTGACAGTTTTTCTGCTCAACCTGTTTACTGTGATTAACAACAATTGTTTTTTTATTTGTTCTTTGAACTGTTGTGCATTTAATTCAATCGTTAAGTGGTTTAAGGATCTTTTTTGACTAATTTTATTTGGTTTAAAATTTTATCTTTAGTTTTGTTCCTTATATAATTTTAAATAATATCTTTTGAGATTATTTTTTACAGTTATTTATCCTATATTTAATTGAAATGTCTCAAGATACATCTCCATCTTTAAATGAAACAAATTTAAATAATATTATTTTATCTATGGAGAAATTTAAACAGCAAATGTCTGAACAGATGCAAACTGTTATTGCTACTGTTAATAGTTCTCAGTCTACTGTTCATAAAAAGACATCTAAGAAAACAAAACATTTACATAAACCTTTAACTAAAAAATCTAAAAGACAGTTAAAGTCTGTTTTACGTCTGCCTGGTTCAGACAATAAGGATTCTGCATTACATAAACATGATGATATTTCTACCTCAGAATCTGATTGTGAATCTACTTCTCAATTTCAGAAAATAATTGATTACAGAAAACATGTAGACTTAGTTTCTACATCTGAGTCAAATGACTCCTATGATTTTTCTGATGAAGAATTTAAAAATGATGATAAGAATGTTAATAATGATGATAATAATGATGATAATAATTTTACAGACATTGATTCTTCTTCTGAAGAGGAATCTAAAAAAGAAAAAGAGAAAAATTTCTAATTCTCCTAAACCTAAACTCTTTGATAATAAAGGAGATTTATTTACTGATCCTGATGAACTCCAACATCCTAGATCCTCCCAATGGAGACCATCTAAACGTGTTGCAAAGTTCCTAGATTATTATATCAGGAAACCATTAGCTAAGAAAACAAAATCTACTTTAAAGGCAGAATGTCCTAGACCTGACCTTCCACATAATACTCATTTAACACCTGAGATTGATGTAAATTTATTAAGATTTATTGGTTCTAAAGATTTTAATTTGAGAAAAGGTCCTGACCGTTATTTAAAAGCATGCCAGCCGTACCCCAGCAATCTCCCGGTCCTATTTTCAAAACATGCCCTCTCCAGCAACTTCCCATTCATATTTCTTCCCATCAAGAAACAGACAATGGGCAAATCGGAACTTCAGAAACAGATCATTCCGCAGACCTTTCTCAGGTAAGTTCTCACATCTCTGTACTCACTCCTTTTTCCCAAAAAAGAATAGGAGGAAGATTAGCCCTTTTTATTCAAAATTGGCACCTTATTACTTCAGACCCTTGGGTTCTACAGACAATTACAGGTCTTCATTTAAATTTCACTTCCCCTCCGATTTAAACATTTCTTCCAAATCCAATAAAATTTTCCCAATTAGATTTGTCCCTTTTGAATCTAGAACTCCAAGATCTATTAGAAAAGGAAGCAATAGAAAAAGTTCCTTTCCCTTCAAACTCCTTCATCAGCAATATGTTTCTGGTGAAGAAGAAAGAAGGATCTTTTCGACCTGTAATAAATTTAAGAGATTTAAATTGTTTTCTAGAATACAGTCACTTCAAAATGGAGGGTATTCATCTTCTCAAAGATTGTCTTCTAGATTTCGATTGGTTGGTTCGCCTAGATTTAAAAGATGCTTATCTAACCATTCCTATTCATCCAGACTTCAGAAATTATCTTCGCTTCCTTTGGAAAGATTGTGTTTGGCAATTTTCTTGTCTCCCTTTTGGTCTTTCTTCAGCTCCTTGGGCTTTTACGAAAGTTTTAAAACCAGTTGTAGCTTGGTTGAGAAAAAGGGGTGTTCGTCTAATTATTTATTTAGACAATATCCTTTTACTCCACCAAGATTATTCACAACTTCAAGATCATTTACACCTCACTATTTCTCTCCTTCAGAACTTAGGTTTTATCATAAATTTCAAAAAATCTGTTCTTATTCCTTCCCAGAATCTTATTTTCTTAGGTTTTCATATCAATACTCAATCTGCTACATTGAGTCTTCCTTTAGACAAAATAAAGAAAATAAAGAAAGAAATGATGTATCTTCTCAAAAGAGATCTTTTTCCCATTCGCTTTCTTGCTCGAATTATAGGACTTTTGTCGGCTTCAATTCAAGCTATTTTCCCAGCTCCTCTTCATTACAGAGCTCTTCAAAGATTGAAGATTCAATATCTTCGTCAAGGTTTCTCCTATTTCCACAAAAATCTCTTTGTCAGAGGAAGCCAGAATAGAATTACAATGGTGGCTTGCAAACATAGAAGCATGGAATGGCAAAGCAATTTTCGGGAAATCTCCAGACATTATTCTGGAATCGGATGCAAGCAAATCAGGTTGGGGTGCAAGATGCGGCCCTCATATTACAGGAGGAAAATGGTCTTGGCCAGAGAAGAATCTTCATATCAATTGTCTAGAACTTTTAGCAGGCTCTTTTGCAGTTCAAAGTTTTGTAAAAAACAATCAACCAATTTCAATTCTCCTTCGGATGGACAATATTTCAGCAGTCAAATATGTCAATCGTTTAGGAGGTACAACTTCAAAGATTTTATCCAATCTTACCAAGGATTTTATTCATCTATGTCTTTCTCAAAATATTTTTCTGGAAGCAGAATATTTACCAGGTCTCAACAATCAAGCTGCAGATTGGGGTTCTCGATATTTATCGGATGCCAGCGACTGGAAATTGAACAGAAATATTTTTCTTATTTTACAATCTCTGAGAGGTCCTTTTTCTATAGATCTTTTTGTCTCTCATCTGAATTTTCAAATTCTTCCCTTTTTCAGTTGGAGACCAGATCCCAAAGCATTAGCGACAGACGCCTTCCTGCAACACTGGCCAGTCAAAGGAGCTTATGCATTTCCACCTTTTTCGATGATTCCTCGAACAATCTCATTTGTGAAAAGGAATCTTATCTCTCCTTCTAATAACTCCTTGGTGGCCAACCCAATCTTGGTTCCCTTCTCTTCTGGAGATGTCTTTCCTTCCTCCAATATTAATTCCTCTTCAACAAGACCTCCTCACAAATCCCATAGGAGAGTTTCACGAACTAATTCTTCTAGGTTCCCTTCAACTTATTGCTTGGAGCATTTCAGGGGATCCTGGTCCTCCGATGGTCTTTCGTCAGGAGCTAAACTCCTCCTTCAAGAGTCTTGGGCACCAGGAACCAAAAAATGTTATCTTTCCTCCTGGTCTAAATGGTCTAGCTGGTGCAATATCAGGAGTCTGGATCCCTTTTCAGCCCCTTTAAATGAAGTCATTAATTATCTCACTTCTTTATTTGAGGCTGGGTTGGCTTACAGATCAATTAATGTTGCACGTTCTGCTATTTCAGCTGGAAATGAACTTCTTCATAATACTCCTATAGGTCAACATGTTACTATATGTAAACTTCTGAAGGCTATTAGAGTTATAAAACATCCAGTACCAAGATACAAATATTTTTGGGATGTAGACTTAGTTATAAACCTTTTTAAATCTTGGCCTGATAACTCTGATTTATCATTAAAACAACTTACATGTAAATTAGCTACATTATTATGTCTTTTATCATGTAAAAGAATTTCAGATGTTAGAGCTATAGATTATGATGCAAAGATGTTTTCTCCTCATGGTGTCATTTTCTCCTTGTCTAGACGTACTAAGACTTTATCCTCTTCTATATTTTACCCTTATTTCTATGAACAGCCTAAACTTTGTGTCGTATCTTGTTTAAAAATCTATGAATCTAAAACTATTTCTCTTCGAAATTCTTCTTCTAGTCAACTTTTGATTTCTTTTTCTCTTCCTCACTCTCCTGTTTCTTCTACTACTATTAGTAGGTGGGTTAAATGGATTATGATGCAAGCTGGTGTGGATACATTTTTTACTTCTCATTCAGTTAGAGGAGCCTCAGCTTCTAAAGCTTTCTCAAAATCTGCTTCTTTACAAGATATTTTGAATGCAGCAGATTGGTCCTCTGATTCTGTTTTTCGTCAATTTTATTTTAAACCTATTTCTTCTATTCCACACCACCTGGTATCTTAATTTTTTTTTTGTTTGCTTTAAACTAGCAAAATATGAAGTCTCTGTCCTTATAATAAAATTCCGATTATCCTAATATTATTTCGGAATAATCTAGATTTTATTAAAGAGACAGAGACGAATATTTTCCCACCTCTTTCATTGTTTATTATTATTATTCCCTCCCTATATATTTTATATTTATTATTTAATCATTTTTATATATATTTTCAGCTCCACTTTCTTCAACTCCAGGAATTTAAGAGAGAAGACTATATTTTCCCACCTCTTTCATTGTTTATTATTATTATTCCCTCCCTATATATTTTATATTTATTATTTAATCATTTTTATATATATTTTCAGCTCCACCTTCTTCAACTCCAGGAATTTAAGAGAGAAGACTCTATAAATTTCTCTTCGGATTTTCTGAATTCACGAATTCCAAAGTTGTCTTCAAGATCAAGTTTGACTAACCCGTTCATTCCACGAGGGATTCGTTTGGCCTTGTCATTGTTGTATTTTTTCAGCATGTGTTGCATTTTTTCAGAATTTTGTTTCTTCCTTCTTCCAATAATTTTCTTCTTCATCACATCAAACAGAAAAGAGGATGTTTAACTGTCTACTTGGACTATTTATACCTATTACTGTTTACTGGACATTCAAATACTGTCCTATGTTATCCTATTCTCATTGGATGTTATTTATGTTTTTCTTTTAAATGATGACAGTTTATATGTTATACTTTGAAAAGCTGTTAAGCAGTAAAGAAAAGTTATAAGCAAAATATTCGTCTCTGTCTCTTTAATAAAATCTAGATTATTCCGTCATAATATTAGGATAATCGGAATTTACTCTCACCTAGATTATGAGTTTTGCGTTACAGTGCGGTACAGCTTTTAACACTGAAAAAATGGCCATTACGCTGGAATGGCCAAGAACGCATATTAAACCGACCCACATAGCTAACACTATTTAAATATATTAACCCCTAAACCGCTGCTCTCTGACCGCCAACACTATAATAAAGTTATTAACCCCTAAATCTCTGGCCTCCCACATCTCCGCCACTAAATAAACCTATTAGCCCCTAAACCGCCGGCCCCCCACATTGTGAAACACTAAATTTAACTTTAAATTAAAATTACAATATAGCTATATTTAAGTAAATAAAAACTTACCTGTGAAATAAAAATAAACCTAAGTTTAAACTATAAATTAACCTATCATAACTTCTAATAAAATAAAAAAAACTACCAATTACAAAATCTAAATAACAAATTTAAAAAACCAAACACTACGAAAAAAATCTAAAATTACAAAAAAAATAATAAACACTAAATTTCGAAAAATAGAAAAATCACTAAGATTACAAAAATAATAAACTAAATTATCAAAAATAAAAACAATTACACCTAATCTAATAGCCCTATAAAAATAAAATAAAAAAGCCCCCAAAATAAAAACACCCCCTAGAGTACAATAAACTACCAATAGCCCTTAAAATGGCCTTTTGTAGGGCATTGCCCTAAGTTAATCAGCTCTTTTACCTGTAAAAAAAAATACAAAGTCCCCCCAACAGAAAAACCCACCAACCAACCAACCGCCCAAAATAAGAAACCTAACTCTAAAAAACCGAAAGGGGCATTGTCCTTAAAAGGGCATTCAGCTCTTTTTCACTGCCCTTAAAGGGCATTCAGCCAATAGGATTTCAGTAGCTCTCATCCTATTGGCTGTGTTGAACAGCCAATAGGATTGCAGAAGCTCTTATCCTATTGGCTGATTTGAATTTGAAGAATCAAATCGGCCAATAGGAATGTAAGGTACGCAATTTCGAAACTGCTACCTTGCATTCAACTTCAGTGTACGGCGGTGACCGTATGAAGAGGATGCTCCGCACAGGTTGTCTTCCAGGATAGCTCCACGCCACTGGGATGAAGATAGAAAATGTCCCCGAGATGGATGAAGGTGTCGCCGTCTGAATATAGATGGATGTCCAGACTTTAGGAACGGTGAGTAGATTTAATGGGGTTAGGGTTAGGTTTTTTTTTTCAGTTTCTTTGGGTGGGCTTTTTTTTAGATTAGGGCTTTGGGCAATTGTTAAAGTGCTGAATGCCCAAAAAAATACCCCTTTTGGGGCAATGGGTAGCTTAGGAGTTTTTAGAGTTATGTATTTTTATTTTGGCGGTCTGGTTGGGTGGACTTTGTATATACAGGGAGTGCAGAATTATTAGGCAAGTTGTATTTTTGAGGATTCATTTTATTATTGAACAACAACCATGTTCTCAATGAACCCAAAAAACTCATTAATATCAAAGCTGAATAGTTTTGGAAGTAGTTTTTAGTTATAGCTATTTTAGGGGGATATCTGTGTGTGCAGGTGACTATTACTGTGCATAATTATTAGGCAACTTAACAAAAAACAAATATATACCCATTTCAATTATTTATTTTTACCAGTGAAACCAATAAAACATCTCAACATTCACAAATATACATTTCTGACATTCAAAAACAAAACAAAAACAAATCAGTGACCAATATAGCCACCTTTCTTTGCAAGGACACTCAAAAGCCTGCCATCCATGGATTCTGTCAGTGTTTTGATCTGTTCACCATCAACATTGCGTGCAGCAGCAACCACAGCCTCCCAGACACTGTTCAGAGAGGTGTACTGTTTTCCCTCCTTGTAAATCTCACATTTGATGATGGACCACAGGTTCTCAATGGGGTTCAGATCAGGTGAACAAGGAGGCCATGTCATTAGATTTTCTTCTTTTATACCCTTTCTTGCCAGCCACGCTGTGGAGTACTTGGACGTGTGTGATGGAGCATTGTCCTGCATGAAAATCATGTTTTTCTTGAAGGATGCAGACTTCTTCCTGTACCACTGCTTGAAGAAGGTGTCTTCCGGAAACTGGCAGTAGGACTGGGAGTTGAGCTTGACTCCATACTCAACCCGAAAAGGCCCCACAAGCTCATCTTTGATGATACCAGCCCAAACCAGTACTCCACCTACACCTTGCTGGCGTCTGAGTCGGACTGGAGCTCTCTGCCCTTTACCAATCCAGCCATGGGCCCATCCATCTGGCCCATCAAGACTCACTCTCATTTCATCAGTCCATAAAACCTTAGAAAAATCAGTCTTGAGATATTTCTTGGCCCAGTCTTGACGTTTCAGCTTGTGTGTCTTGTTCAGTGGTGGTCGTCTTTCAGCCTTTCTTACCTTGGCCATGTCTCTGAGTATTGCACACCTTGTGCAGTGATGTTGCAGCTCTGAAATATGGCCAAACTGGTGGCAAGTGGCATCTTGGCAGCTGCACGCTTGACTTTTCTCAGTTCATGGGCAGTTATTTTGCGCCTTGGTTTTTCCACACGCTTCTTGCGACCCTGTTGACTATTTTGAATGAAACGCTTGATTGTTCGATGATCACGCTTCAGAAGCTTTGCAATTTTAAGAGTGCTGCATCCCTCTGCAAGATATCTCACTATTTTTGACTTTTCTGAGCCTGTCAAGTCCTTCTTTTGACCCATTTTGCCAAAGGAAAGGAAGTTGCCTAATAATTATGCACACCTGATATAGGGTGTTGATGTCATTAGACCACACCCCTTCTCATTACAGAGATGCACATCACCTAATATGCTTAATTGGTAGTAGGCTTTCGAGCCTATACAGCTTGGAGTAAGACAACATGCATAAAGAGGATGATGTGGTCAAAATACTCATTTGCCTAATAATTCTGCACTCCCTGTATATGTATATATGTATGTGTATATATATATATATATATATATATATATATATATATATATATATTTACAGGTAAAAGAGCTGTTTAACTTAGGGCAATGCCCTACAAAAGACCCTTTTAAGGGCTATTGGTAGTTTATTGTAGGTTAGGGGGTGTTTTTATTTTGGGGGGGGCTTTTTATTTTTAGAGGGCTATTAGATTAGGTGTAATGGTTTTTATTTTTTATAATTTTGTTTATTTTTTGTAAGCTTAATGTTTTTTATTCTTTGTCATTTAGTGTTTATGAATTTTTTATAATTTTAGATTTGTAATTTTTTTCCGTAGTGTTCAGTTTTTTTAAATATGTAAATTAGATTTTGTAATTGGTAGTATTATTTTTTAATTTTATTAGAATAGTAAGGTTAGGCTAATTTATAGATTAATGTTAGGTTTATTTTTATTTCACAGGTAAGTTTTTCTATTTATTTAAATATAGTTATATTGTAATTTTAATTTAAAGTTAGGGGGGTGTTAGGTTTGGGGTTAATAGTTTAATTTAGTGTTTTGCAATGTGGGGGGGCTGGCGGTTTAGGGGTTAATAGGTTTATTTAGTGACAGCGATGTGGGGGGGCCGGACGTTTAGGGGTTAATAGATTTAATTAGTAGCGGCGATATGGGATGCCGGAGGTTTAGGGCTTAATCATTTTATTTAGTGGTGGCGATGTCAGGGAGCGGTGGATTAGGGGTTAATAGCTTTATTTAGGTGTTGGGGCGGCGGAATAAGGGTGTTTAGACTAGGGGTTTATGTAAGGGTGTTAGTTTTAAACGTAACTTTTTTTCCCTATAGACATCAATGGGCATCAATGGGGTTGTGTTACAAAGATTTTCCATTCTGCACTTCAGATGTTAGCTTTTTTCCTAACACTTTCTCCCCATTGATGTCTATGGGGGAAGGCGTGCACGAGCAAGTCAAATTAGTCCTTGACTTTTGTGCTTAACGCCACCATATTGCACGCACAACAAGGCTTTTCAGTAACTCTTAATGGCAGTGCTATAGAGAGTGAAATAACGCAACTTTTTTGGCGTTGGTTTTGCTCCCTATTTAGCGCAAAACTCGTAATCTAGGTGTCTGTAATCTATATAGATTATATATTATAAATATGTATAGCTTAGAGGAGAGAACGGAGAGATGTGATATGATATAAACCTTCAAATATATTAAGGCTGAAAAGTATATTTACAAACACCAGAACATGGGGTCACAATCTCAAGTTGAAGGGTAGAATGTTCAGTAGTAATCTGCAGAACTACTTCTTTACGGAAGGGGTGATTGGTTCATGAAATAAAATTCCATTAAAGGTGGTTACGACAAACACTAGTGCAGGGGTAGAATACCTGGAATTAGCATGAGGTTACCCTACAAACTAATGAAACTTGTACTTTATATGAAATTTGGGCAGTTATTGGAACTATGGTTCTTATCCGTCGTCAAAATTTGTTTCTACTTTTTTTTGTTTTAGTAAATATTATGTCACATACCGTCACAACATTTAATATAGAATTGGGGCTGGTTCTAAGGATGCTGGGCAAACACAGTTTAGGCATAGAGCATTGACTGACCAAGCATTTTGCTATTCTGGTCACTATTTGTGTGATTTGGGGAGTCCAAAACAAATCCAGTATGAAGCAGAGAAGGACTAATTTCTCATTTCTTTATTGTCCTACAAATTCCAGGACTTTTGGGCAGCATGACATAGGTCTGTTTGTTTGAAGCTATGTTGTACCATGACCACATGCAGCTATTTAGCAAGGGAAATATTTGTATTGTAGAAAACCTGACACTGACTTTCTCCATATAAGGAGCATCCACTTCAGGGTGAACACAAATAGCTTTTCTCTCTGTGTAATCTGTGATGGCAGCAATGTTTCTACAATGCATAAAATTGTTAAAAGGATTGTTTCACAACCGCAGCCATATAGTTCGCCAGACAAGTGCATGCTCCTGAACCAACCTACCCATTTCATTAAATGATACCAAGACAACAAAGTAAAATAGAAAAGACAAGTAAAATGCATAATATAATTAAATTCGAAAGTTGTTTTTTTTTTAAAGTTGTACACTCCAAAATTACAATTCCAGCATGATAAATGGAATCCATAGCTTTATTTTTATTTTGTTGTTTGTTTTATTTTTACCTATTTGAGGAGTCTAAAAAAGCATCATGAAACCACTGTAAAAATGTAACATAACTCAGGTGTTATTTTTTTCTGTTAAATAACAGAAGCTCCTCTTAAAGATTGTCATCCAGACCAAGGACAGAAAATGAGTTTAGGTTTTTCTGCATCTTTGTAGGAGAGCACAGGACCATATTAAACACATTGCTCCTTAAAGGTACATAATATTCATATGCTAAATCCATTGAAAGTGATGCCGCTTAACTGTAGAAAGCTGACAAGAAAATATCCCCTGAACATCTCTCTGTAAAAAAGCAAGTGATTTTACCTTAAAATTTCATCTGCTCAAAATAGTGGGTTCTCTGTGAACAGTTATTCTTCAGCTAACTGTCAGCTGCAAGGTTGTAAAAAAAAACATCCAATCAGCTTTATCAGTTCTGATGTCACACTTTGCTTTACTGTGATCTCATGAGATTTCATTGAAATCTTATGAGATTTCTTAGTTAACTTCCTTAAATCAAGGAAAATAACATGAAGGTGCCTGCGCATGCCAGATGAATGCTCTCTTGCAAGTCCCAGGACTAGTATCCTGGTTGGCTGCTTAAAATCTCTTTACCATTGGATGAGGCTACTGAGAAAATTTGGAGGTAAAATATCTTCCTTTTTTACATAGAGATGTTCATGTAATATTTTCTAGTCTGCTTTTTACAGTTATACTGCATCAGTTTCGAATGCATTAACATTTGGGTGTTATGTCCCTTTAAGAACGAAGACTAAAAATAAGAACTGCAACCAAATATATCTTGTTACTAAATGCAGGTTTTAAGAATAACATAGCCCGATATATTTTGCAAAACGTACATTAATTTCTACAAATTATTTCACAGCCATAGATATTTTTTTTATTATTTCAGTTCTGTATATGATCAGAATGTTTTTAGGTATCAGAATAAATCTCACATGCTTTGAAAATGTTTTTCAAATCTCTATTCTGGAATTGGTTTTACAGTCAATTTAATAGACTTAAAAGCAGTAAAAAGTTGTTCGCTAAAAATGTTTCCTAAATTATGGTTCCATATAAATGAGAGAGTATCTAACCTGCTTATTTACAGAAAAAGAAGCAAGCCCTTGAAGATAAAACTGCTTTCTGCAGTAAGTAGAGACTGCTAACAGAAAAAGTAAGCACAACATCTGTTTTACATAGATTAGGTGGATACTGTCATGTCAGCATTCTTTTCGATGACTACCAAAGGAATAATCTATAAAAATGGACAACACGCTGATTGACTGCAAAATCAATGAATATAACCCATAAGAAAATAGAAAAGGATGATTTTGGGTCTGGCAAAACGTATCTGTGATCTTTATCCATAACATTTTGCTTGCTAAGAAGCCTTTAAGCCTTTCCTAGAGGGAACAAATGTGTGGAATCTTCAACAGCCATGTAGCGTCAATAAATAATAAAGCTGCAGACAACTAGGTAATTAAAAATCCTGGGCAAAAAAAGAGAAAGTGTATATGTAATATGAGTTACTTTTTTAATCACAAATACATATTACACTAGAAAAATTACAGAGTAGAAAGGTCAAGGTGCAAGTCTTAAAGAGGTATCTGTATATCACAAATATATATTTGTTTTACAGAGAGGTAAAACAGAAGGTTTAGTTTATTAATGTTATACTAGAAAAAAAATCTGTATTACACATGATTTAACTCAAGTTAGAACCTAAAGGGCTAATGTACAGAAAACCCTTTATTATTATTATTATTATTATTATTATTATCGGTTATTTGTAGAGCGCCAACAGATTCCGCAGTGCTATTAACAAAGGCGGAGTACAAAAAAACAGTTATAGGGATCAAATGGGTAGAGGGCCCTGCAAGAGTTGCACTGTTGTAGTCAGCTCTTGAGAAGGTGATCAATAAACAGCTGGACTCTTATGCTTACATGCTAAGGGGGTTCAGGGGATAGCAATGGAGGAGAGGAACTGGTATAAAGAAAAGTTAGAGTAGGTTGTATGCATCCCTGAACAGTAGAGTCTTTAGGGAGCACTTGAAGCTTTTAAAAACTAGAAGAGAGTCTTGTGGAGCGAGGCAGAGCGTTCCACAAGATGGGAGCCAGTCTGGAGAAGTCCTGTAAACGGGAGTGTGATGAGGTGACAAGAGAGGAGGAGAGTAGGAGGTCGTGAGCAGAGCGAAGGGGACGGGAGGGAGAGTATCTGGAGACAAGGTCTGAGATATAGGGGGGAGCAATGCAGTTGAGGGCTTTGTATGTCAGAGTGAGAATTTTGTGTTTGATCCTAGAGGCAAGAGGAAGCCAGTGAAGAGATTGGCAGAGACGTGCAGCAGATGAAGAGCGACTTGTAAGGAAGATGAGTCTGGCAGAGGCATTCATTAAGGATTGTAAAGTAGCTAGGCGGTAGGTGGGGAGACCAGAGAGTACAGAGTTGCAGTAATCGAGGCGGGAGAGGATGAGAGAGTGGATTAAATTCTTAGTTGTGTCTTGTGTAAGGTTTAAGGTGGCAGGCTTTAGCCAAAGACTGAATGTGAGGAGTGAAAGAAAGATCTGAGTCAAATGTGACCCCGAGACATCGGGCATGTGGGGTAGGGGTAATGATGGAGTTGTCGACAGTTATAGAGAGATTGGGGATGGAGAGTTTTGAAGAAGGGGGGAAATAAGGAGCTCAGTTTTGGAGAGATTTAGCTTGAGGTAGTGAGAGGACATCCAGTTGGAGATGTGAGAAAGACAATTAGTGACACGGGTTAGCAAGGAAGGAGAAAGGTCTGGTGCAGAGAAGTAGATTTGGGTGTCATCGGCATACAAATGATATTGTAAACCGTGGGACTTTATTAGGGAACCTAGTGATGACGTGTAGATTGAGAAGAGAAGGGGACCGAGGACAGAGCCTTGCGGTACTCCGACAGAAAGTGTTGAAGGGGCAGAGGAGGCCCCAGAGAAGGCTACACTAAAGGAATGGTTTGACAGGTAGGAAGAGAGCCACAAGAGGGCTGTGTCACATATGCCGAAGGATTGGAGGGTTTGGAGCAAGAGAGGGTGGTCAACAGTGTCAAAGGCCATCATGTTAAAAGTTTTATCATGTTAAAAATATTTTTGAAAAGAGTTAAAAACATAAAATGAATTGAGTAAATGAGAGCAGCAATGCATTACTGACAGCTAGCTGACTAAACCTAGTGAACCAATGACAAGAGGTATATTTGAGTAGCCACCAGACATTAGCTACCTTTCACTGGCACAAAGCAGTTCTTGATCAGTTTTATAACATTTTATTTTCACACACTCCTTGTTATATACTAGAGGCACATTATATATATTTATTACCGGTATTAACAAGCAGCTGTGGGTAAAGCCCGATGTAACATGATAAATATTCTCAGAGTGCTTTGAGTCATTGCATCAAACATATATAGGATGCACTGTAATTCACACATCTTCATTACCGTTTTTGCCTCTGTCTGCTGGGTTAAATGGGGGCGAAGGTTCACTTGGGGTGGGATCGACGGGGCGCCTTCCTTGAACCCCCCAGGCACAAAAATAGTTTAGATGGGGGATTTACATTACATCGGACTTTACTCACAGCCGCTTGGGTAATGTCCCAAATTTCTGACTTTATCCATAATATATATATATATATATATATATAAATAAATAAAAAGTAAATTAACTGGGGCATACCAAAAATAATATATACATAAGAAGGTCTCATATAAATTTTACACATCACATTTGCGTTCCTTGAGGAAAAAAAATGTTGCAATATACTTTTTAATACTCTGCTTGTGCACCATATTTTCTAAATTTAGCCATGTGAATTTGCACAATCCATAATGCAGTTTGGGATGAGAACTTACATACAATTCCATATTCAGTGACGGATAAACAAAAAATTACTTTACTAATTGTGCCTCTTCAGGGTTATAAGCATCTAAAAAAAATGAGGCTTATAAGGAAAACTCCACATGTAGAAATAATTATCTGTCTACCTGTCTTATCTGTCTATCCGTGCTTTGTTTTTATCTTCCATTCATTTCTTAATCATTGAGGTTTCTAGAATACTTTATATACTGTATGTTGAGTAAAGTCATTATTTCTTTTAGCTTTAACAGGGTTTTTGGTCATGAGCTATGCGACTGCATGAAATTACCTGTTTTACCATTTAAGTAGATGCCCCTATCATAAAACAAAACTGTCATTAGAAGAAGAAGAAAAAACGTAAGCTCATTTATCTGCAATCTCATGTCGGCAACCTCTTTTTACAAGGGCTTCTAAACACATCTCTCATAAAGAATAACCTTTCCTCTTGGAAGCATGTCATAAATTCATGTGTTACAGCTTATCCGTGCATTTCACATGTTAATAAACTATCAGTTGCAAATCTCACGGTGACCTTATTAGACCTTGACTATTAGAATCTATTCAACATCTTTCCAAATTATCCATGATACCTCTCAACACTACACTCTCAGGAACACTGGGTTTCTAAAACTATTTGTTTGATTTATTGATATCTAGTTATTTCTTTGATATTGGGTTAACCTCATACTGAATCTTTTTATTATGCAAAAGAGAGGACACATTAATTTGTACCTGCTTTTCCTATCAAGTTAAATTTATGGACAGGTAGCTAACATGATTATATCCATTATCACATGAGGAGATGAATATTGTATACACTGATGAGATACAGCTATAAAATTGCACAGTGTAGGAATATATGTTTTAAAGAACATTATTATAAACAAAGCATAATGATGGCATATGCACATATGCACACATATATTAGAAACTTGGCATTTTTATTTATGTATTTTTTACATACCGTTTAATATCTTGTTTGCAGAGGGAGAAAACAATATTCATATACTGGAACATATGACCTGAAATGATCTATTTCTGCAACATACACACACTTGTCTCTAACATCAATTTGTTGACAGGTTTCAATGTCAGCTACAATGGTGGATAAAAATAGGCTACATATCATTCATAAAGGAGCCATATTTATTCAAAAGAACAGTAAGTTGCAGTTTATATTGTACTGTACATATACAGCATATGCAGATTTGTAGCTTTGTATTTTAAAAAAAAGGGACTGACCATCTTGCATTGTTTAAAGTGCTCCACCCAAGCTCAGATGTACTCATGACAGTGTATTGAAGTTGTATATAAAGCAAGGGAGTTTCATCATAAAGAGAAAAAGCAGGAATGATTCAGCTCATGAAGGCAGAGTACTGTATTGTTAGGAACAGTCTATATTGGGACACCTTGTAAGTTGGTGACTGGCTAAGCAGAATATGGCTATATTGTGTGACTAAGATCCCAATTTTAATATAAAAGCATAGGTGTTTTTCGCATGCAATGTTTTGCAGCATTTAAAAATGTGTTTTGTTGCAAGTGGATGTGTGCCAATACCCCCTGTTTTGTGTAACTATTTGGTCTCATTGGCAGCATTCCCAAAGGTGTATTTAAACTTTATGTAAGGTGTGCTATACTAAACTTTGTGGATATATATATATATATATATATATATACACACTGTGTATATATATATATATATATATATATATATATATATATATATATATATATATATATATATATATATATATATATATATATATATATATATATATATATATATTGTCCAATGGGAAGCTTGACACACACTTCCAAAGACAATCGTTGCCAGGGTTGACTTCAAATATATTAATATCCTGCACAAAGTGGAAAGCACTCTTCGGAATTGTAATTAAACACCTTTAATCGAGCGTCAAGCGTGAATATTTTTGAGTCTTACCCCGTTATCAGACATAAGCATAACAATACAAACTACATCCTGCTCACCTGCTCATGCGCAAGTGGGGCTACGGCAGTCCATGATGGCCAACTGTTGCGAAAAGTAAAAAAAAGTGAAACACCGGGCCCCCCCCTCCTTATCGGCCTCCCTTTTGAGCAGCTGGGGATTTTCCATTAGGCCTTCCCAAAGCTTTCCTTTCATCTTTTGTAATATTATTTCTGCCCCGTTGTGTGGTGTTATGGACAGAGTCATGAAGATCCTGATCTACCCGCCTTGTGAAGGTATGGATGCTATGATTGTTACTTTTTGGGCCATATCTAGACTTGCTTTTGAACATATCTCTCTCCCAACTATCAGTGCCAAAATGTTCCTTTAGTTTGAAAGTTTGCCTGAATTTATAAAGATCAACTTCCATAGAGAAGTCATCATTTCTAGTGGTCGTTACAAATGTAAAGCCTCTTTCTAACACACTCAATTCAGCCAGTGACTACTCAAATTCATGATGATGCTTGACTTTACCTCCTTCTCCATGGTCTGGGCGGTTTGCCCCTGTTTCCTGTGTCCCCCTCGTCTTATGTGTTGCCTCCTCTTCCTCTTGTTTTTTGATCTAGTGGCCATTCTCATGCTTGGAGCAATACCCATCCCTCCCTCAACAGGCACATATGCCAGATCAGTGTCCGAGCTGTTATCTGAACTGTCTACCGTGTTCAAAGAGCTTGGTTTGAACACTCTGTTGCATCTGGTTCTAGACATCTGGCATCTCTCTTCAATTCCCAAATGCCATTTGTATACTCGTTGTTCTCTATAGTCCATAGTCACAGCTTCCCATTTTTTCTCTTTAAATGTAATATGCTTAGGTCTTAGGATGAAATATCCCAATATAGTGTACTTTAGAATGGGAGAATCATATTTAACCAGATAGTAATACTAGCTAGAAACATTAATCTGTACATTATTTTTGGCACCATGATTTCCATTACAAATGTCCTAATATATGGATATTTGGATTATGTAGCAATGGTGTTTAATCAGATAGAATGATTAGCTAGACATAATATTTTGTATTCTGTCTAGGATCTCTCCCTGCTTATTCATGTTGGACTCATTTTGAAGCCGGTTTATATGTTTGTTTCCCTTTTTTGACTTTTCAATACAGTTGGCTATGAAGGACCGCCTTAGCCCCACTTGCGCATCAGCAGTTGCCCAGGATAGATGGCGCGGTGATCAGTGTGTACAGGCAGATCTGTGATACAGATGGGGCATGTTTGAATATAATAGGGTAAGTTTGTATTGTTATGGTGTATGGTCTTTCCTACGGCGCTAACTTACAAGACTTAAGCTCCTATAACGAGAGGGTCTCTAGATACCCAAGAGGGAGTTAAACAGAATAGTTAAGTGTTTAGGAGCGCCTATTGAAAGGCTAAGTCTAAGGAGGGTATAAATAAATAAAAATATGTCGTTAAGTATACCAGCACAAGGAGCCCAAGTGTGTAAAGGGTATTTACAAGTTTAATATAGCTTTTAAATTAACAATTTATTAAGGCAATATCTTAGTGTCTATAATCGCAAACAGATTTAAAAAAGCATAAAAGTATATGGATCCATATCACTTCATAAATAAACAAAAAACATTCACTGGTGTACTGTATCTAATAAAATCAATTTTACAGTCTATGATAAAACTGGTTTGGATAAAGTCAGAAGGATGTACAAATGATACAGTAAAATACAGTAAAATACAGTAAAATATAATAGAATAAAATACAGTAAAATACAATAAAATACAAAAATAATGCAATAAAATTCAGAAATGATGTAAAAAAGCAGCCAATGGGGATAGATCGTGTGGCCTAGGATAAAAACAATATGTGAAAAAAGTCTTCCTGATTTGATTTAAGAAAAAATGTGATAATCTTTTAGAAAAATAAAGTGAAATGTTGTTTTTAGCCTGATGAAGGATGTGATAAAAATGTGTGAGTCCCCTCGTGAGAAGTAAAAAAGTGTCCAAAATTAAGTCAATAATCCACAAAAAAGTCACTTATAAAAAACAAAAATCCAAGATGTCAAAAAAATGATGAAATCCAAAAGAATTTAGTAGTGATAGTGTGATGTCCAATAAAAGTCAAAAAATGCCACCTGTGTTTATGGATCAACCTGTGAATAGCTGAAAAAATGGAAATCCAACTGACCAATTTCTTGAAAATATTGGATATAAGAAACAATGAATATAAAAAAGAAGATATATAAAAAAAGAATTATAAAAAATGTTTATAAAAAATGTAAGACGATCCAATCCCTGTGAAAAAAGAAAAGTACAACATAGAGCAGTATCGTTTAAAATACGTTTGCACAAGTAGAAATAAAACTCACCATATATGCCAACGCGTTTCGGCCCACCAATAGGGCCTTTATCAAGACTGAGTCATTGTTTCTTATATCCAATATTTTCAAGAAATTGGTCAGTTGGATTTCCATTTTTTCAGCTATTCACAGGTTGATCCATAAACACAGGTGGCATTTTTTGACTTTTATTGGACATCACACTATCACTACTAAATTCTTTTGGATTTCATCATTTTTTTGACATCTTGGATTTTTGTTTTTTATAAGTGACTTTTTTGTGGATTATTGACTTAATTTTGGACACTTTTTTACTTCTCACGAGGGGACTCACACATTTTTATCACATCCTTCATCAGGCTAAAAACAACATTTCACTTTATTTTTCTAAAAGATTATCACATTTTTTCTTAAATCAAATCAGGAAGACTTTTTTCACATATTGTTTTTATCCTAGGCCACACGATCTATCCCCATTGGCTGCTTTTTTACATCATTTCTGAATTTTATTGCATTATTTTTGTATTTTATTGTATTTTACTGTATTTTATTCTATTATATTTTACTGTATTTTACTGTATTTTACTGTATCATTTGTACATCCTTCTGACTTTATCCAAACCAGTTTTATCATAGACTGTAAAATTGATTTTATTAGATACAGTACACCAGTGAATGTTTTTTGTTTATTTATGAAGTGATATGGATCCATATACTTTTATGCTTTTTTAAATCTGTTTGCGATTATAGACACTAAGATATTGCCTTAATAAATTGTTAATTTAAAAGCTATATTAAACTTGTAAATACCCTTTACACACTTGGGCTCCTTGTGCTGGTATACTTAACGACATATTTTTATTTATTTATACCCTCCTTAGACTTAGCCTTTCAATAGGCGCTCCTAAACACTTAACTATTAAGTTTGTATTGTTATGCATATGTCTGATGACAGGGTAAGACCCGAAAATGTTCATGCTTGATTAAAGGTGTTTAATTACAAGCCCGGAGAGTGCTTTCCACTTTGTGCAGAATATATATATGTGTGTATGTATATATATACGCACACACACAATGCTGCCCATTGTTGCACTACTTAACCCCTTCGCTGCGTGAGGTTCTGATGCCACCTGTGATGGCATTAGAACGAGGCTCCCCTAGGAGCCTATTGAAGCACACTTTCGTGAGTGCAATGCTTCTTAGCAATGCTCGCATTCGCATTACCATTTACTTGTAATACCAGCGCACATTATCTTGCGTTGGTATTACAAAGTGGGGTGCAAGCAATATTTTGCGCTCCACTTGTAATCTGGCCCTATATGTTATTAAATTGATGTAAGAGACAAGTGTGTTTCAGTTATACTGAAAAATACCAAGTTATCTGAAGGGTCTATAAGTTCACTGTATATTTACAATCTTCTTCCATTTTTGTAAAATACATTTCGCAAATTACCATTGAAAACAACTTTAATGCACAGTATACACCTTGAGTAGGGATGGGCGAATGTTTCTAAAAATTCGAAATTTAAAACTAATTTTGATACATTGGTTCAAATCAAATTTCGAATGTTTATATAACATTCTAACATTCTATTTTCGAATTTTCGTTTTCGAATTTTTCAATAAAATTAGAAAATATTCGTTTGAATAATAGAATGTTTAGCTATGTATTCATTCAATTTCAAAATGTAGTATTCGAAAGTGACATTCGAATTCGAATGTGACATTCAAATTTGAAATAGTATTTCTAGTTTACAACTGTGTTTAATGAATGTAATATTTGAATTTGAATGCTACATTTGAATTTGAATGTCACATTCGAATTTGAAATAGTATTTCTAGTCTAATACTGTGTTTTAAATGTGATATTAGTTTCGAATGTGATATTCGATTTGAATGTGACATTCGAATTCTAAATAGTATTTCTAGTCTAATACTGTGTTTTCTAAATGTAATATTTGAATGTGACATTAGATTCAAATGTGATATTCGATTCGAATGTGACATTCAAATAGTGTTTCTAGTCTACAATTGTGTTTTATAAATGTAATATTCGAATTCAAATGGGACATTCGAAAACTGTAAATAACATTTGAAAATCGAATTTTTAAGAATATTCGTTCTTATCAACATTCTATTATGTAAATCGAATTTCTACAATAACATTCGTTCTAACATTCGAATTCGGATATAAACACATTCACCCATCCCTAACTTTGAGATAATAAATTTATTTAGTTATACATAGTAAATCAATGTTGCAATATATTTATTTTTGCTCACTTTTTATGTAGTTTAACTCAGATAATTGTAAATGTACTCATTTTCACAGCTTGCAGGCCTCTGCTACATATCTGTCCATAATTGCTTCAGCAGATAACTGCAAAACAATGCAATTTATACTAACATAATGACTGTGGTTAGCGGAAGCAAACTAGGATTGGCTCTTCTAAATAAGGCAAATGGTGAGTGGATTGCATCTCCACTCCTTTGCTCCATGACGTAAAAATATAGATATATAGATCAGTATTTCCTACGTATTTGTTTCCTTAGAGCTTACGCAGCTTCTCTGCATTAATTCCTTGTTTATTTATAACTTTCTAGGGATACAGGCAATATCACAGCTGATTAGTGATTTGTAAAGTGAGATAATTATTTCCCTTTTTCCTTCTGAAAATCTGTTTTTGCGTTTCAAGAAGCAGTTTTTTCCTTGTATTCTTTATATTTCACTATATTGAATTAAATAATTATTTAAAGGAACATCATACCCAAGTGTTGAATCCCCTGAAAGTGATGCTGCATATCTGTAGAAAGTTGACTATATAATATCACCTGAAAATCTCTATGTAAAAAATGAATATACTTTACCTCAAAATGTTCTCATTGAATTGTAATGGGATTTAAAACAGCCAATCAGGACGCTAGTCACGGGGGGTTGCAAGGGAGCATGCATCTGGTATATACAGGCACAGTCACATAATTTCCCGTTTCGTTTTAAGGAAGTTTTCTTTGAAATCTCACAAGGTTTCAGTGAAGTCCCATTCACAGTAAACAAAGTGTGAATCAGCATTGATGGAATGGATTTATTTAAAACATTTTAACAAGCAGAAAACAGTAAAAAGATATTTTCATGGTATATTTTCTAGTCAGCTTTTTACAGATATGCTGTTTCACTTTGAAGCAATTGAGTAAATGGGTAATATGTCCATTTAAAACAATACACTCTTTTGTTGGTATCTTAGCTTTGAAATTGATCTGTTTAATAAATAATTGCATACACTTTAAAAACTTTATCTAGATTTGAAGGGGTTTCTACTTCAAAGCACTCCAGATATAGAGGCCTTGAAATGTGTCAGTGTTTATCACCTAAACCCTTCCTTTATTTCTGTATGTAAAGGAGAGACAAGACCAGTGTAAAATAACACTGCATGACAAAACAGTTCTGCTGCATTTACACATTACACTTTGTATTTTATATTACATTACACTTCAGATTAAGTTTTATTACATTTAAACAGTTCACTTTCTATTTTGTATTTTATTTTGTACCCAGCAGTGTATTTAGGATGGTGTGCTTTCACAGTTCCTGTGTATCTTTTACAAATTACATTGTACTTTGAATTTCTTCTATTTAAAATAAAACTTAAAAAATTACAACTTCAGTTTCCCAGAGAGTTTAATTACTTTCTATTGGTCAGATAAGCAAACATTCTCTAGTTTGTTGAGAAATTAAGTGCAGACTTCACAAGGGCTAAACTCACAGAATTCTATAAGAAAAATTGCAGAACAGAGAGAGGAGAGATGCCTTTCATAGAAAGTAATGAAGCTCTCTGGGATACAGAATTTAACAGGGGAGGAAGAAGATAACTGGAGACCACTTGGGCTGATAAAAAGATTCAATTTACATCAATTACATATTAAACTGCAATGTTTTCACTATAATTTAACTTGAGTTTGCTATTATTTTATTATATATTACTTTTCTGTCATTTAAATAACTTAATGAGAATTTTGGGCAAACTTCACTTGCATACAGCTGCCAAGAAAAATCAACGAGATTAGCTTGTTTAAAATGCTTACAGCATTTCACAAAACTTGTGAAAGAACTTTAGACATACCCTGGGTACTCCCCTGTTCAGCCCAGGGACCTCCCTTGCCCATCTCCCTTTCTAAAGCTGTGTTTTTATTTTACAATAGAGAAAATACAAAGTGCAATGTAAGTTTTAAAAAGATACACAGAAATATACAAAGTATGATCCTAATTTGTTAAAGCAGCACAGAAACTTTCAAAACAAATTCTCATATAATGCATTTCTATATTGCACCGGGCATGTCTCTACTTTAAATACAGAAATGAGAGTGACTTTGTATTGCTTGATACTTCCTCCTTTATCTTTGAGCATTCAGTGAATTCAGCCCCTGTGAAGTCTGCACTACAATTTTTCTCCTAGCAGTAGAATCTGTTAGAGAGAACAATTAAAAATTTACATTTTAGTACTTCTCTCGCCTACCCCACACTAGGAGTATACTTTCTTATGCTGGCTCTTGTTTAAATAGCTTTTCTAAGGCCATTACTTAAGTATTTACATTTTCAGTATAGGTGGGGCTACAACAGGCAAAACAGCTATTTAAAAAGAAAAAGGGTAAAGGAGCCATTTAATATACTCTTACAAATGGTAAAATAGATAATTATGAACACATTAAAAAGCACTTTGTCCCTTTAAAGGAACATGAATCTCAAATATTTTCTTTCATTATTTGGATAAAGCGTGCAATTTTAAAACTACTTCTCTAATTTACTTCTATTATCACATTTTCTTCATTCTCTTGGTATCATTTGTTGAAAAGCTCAGAATGTGACCGTCTCGAGCATTATAGGGCAGCAGTTTTGCAAGAATGTTATCAATATGCAAGCGCACTAGATGGCAGCACTATTTCCTACCATGTAATGCGCCAGATGCCTACCTAGGTATCTCTTTAACAAAGGATACCATGGGAGAAAAAAACATTTTATAATTTAAGAACATTGAAAACTGTTTTTATTTGGGTCGGGGGTTTCATATCCCTTTAAAACTGTAGCTAATAAATAATAATAATAAGTTGTTTATTTCTTTTTTTTTTTAAGATATCTTTCCATCCTTCCTTCTCTCTCTTCTCTTTATTTTATTCCACTACCATTGCTCCTATTACTTTCTGGCAGCACCTTATCTCTGTCTAATTGTGTGTTTAATGGTGCTGGCAAGGCAATTAAGCAGCAATGAGACAAAGTGTTAAAAGAAAAAAAACTGACAGGCAGGGACTGTTATCATGTTGATAAACCTTCCCCATTTAGGCTCAGGATTGGTCAAGAAAAAAGTGAAACTTGCATACTTATTGGCCGAAACAGGAATCAATCAACTGATATGGATATAGTTTGATTTTTATTGAATAGTTGAAATGTGAAGCCTTTCCCATCTGAAGAAAAGCATTTCCCTATTGAAGGCTGTGACACACTGCAAGCTTCACACCCTGGGGGCTACTTATCAAGCCGTCTACTTTTCCGGCTTCGCCGGTCCAATACGTCCGCCTAAGCTCGCCTACCTTCGCCGCCGCGGACCTTGAATACGTTCGCCTAAGTTATCAAATAAAGCTGTCAAAAAGCCGCGGGGCGATGAGCAGCGGACTGTGACAGTTATCACTCATCCGATCTCGCTGCCCTTCGGCTTTTTCCCAGCTTTATTGCTAGCCTGTCACTAAGCACTCACACTAAACTACACTGTTCTACCCCCTATACCGGCGCCCCCGGAGGCCCCCGCAACTAAATAAAGTTACTAACCCCTAAACCGCCGCTCCTAGACCCCGCCGCAAGTCTTATAAATGTATTAACCCCTAAACCGCCGCTCCTAGACCCCGCCGCAAGTCTTATAAATGTATTAACCCCTAAACCGCCGCTCCCGGACACCGCTGCCACCTACATTATACCTAGTAACCCCTATCCTGCCCCCCCTACACCGTCGCCCTCTATTATAAAATTATTAACCCCTATCCTGCTGATCCCGCACCTCTCCGCAACTAAATAAATAGTTTAACCCCTAAACCGCCGCTCCATGAACCCGCCGCAACCTATAATAAATTTATTAACCCCTATCCTGCCCCCCACTACGCCGCCGCCACTGTAATAAAATGATTAACCCCTAAACCTAAGTCTAACCCTAACGCCCCCCTAACTTAAATATTAATTAAATAAATCTAAATAAATTAACTCTTATTAACTAAATGAATCCTATTTAAAACTAAATACTTACCTTTAAAATAAACCCTAATATAGCTACAATATAAATAAGAATTATATTCTAGCTATCTTAGGATTTATATTTATTTTACAGGTACCTTTCAATTTATTTTAACCATGTACAATAGCTATTAAATAGTTATTAACTATTTAATAGCTTACCTAGCTAAAATAAAGAGAAATGTACCTGTGAAATAAATCCTAACCTAAGTTACAATTACACCTAACACTACACTATACTTTAATAAATTATTCCTATTTAAAAATAAATACTTACCTGTAAAATAAACCCTAAGATAGCTACAATATAATTAATAATTATATTATAGCTATCTTAGGATTTATATTTATTTTACAGGTAACTTTGTATTTATTTTAGCTAGTTAGAATAGTTATTAAATAGTTATTAACTATTTAATAACTACCTAGCTAAAAGAAATACAAAATTACCTGTAAAATAAATCCTAGCTTAAGTTACAATTAAACCTAATACTACACTATCATTACATTAATTAAATAAATTAACTACAAATAACTACAATGAAATACAATTACATAAACTAACTAAAGTACAAAAAATAAAAAAAGCTAAGTTACAAAAAATAAAAAATTAAGTTACAAACATGTTAAAAATATTACTACAATTTTAAGCTACTTACACCTAATCTAAGCCCCCTAATAAAATAACAAACCCCCCCAAAATAAAACAAATCCCTACCCTATTCTAAATTACATAAATTTCAAAGCTCTTTTACCTTACCAGCCCTTAAAAGGGCCATTTGTGGGGGCATGCCCCAAAAAGTTCAGCTCTTTTGCCTGTAAAATAAAAATACAACCCCCCCCCCAACATTAAAACCCACCACCCACATACCCCTAATCTAACCCAAACCCCCCTTACAAAAACCTAACACTAATCCCCTGAAGATCATCCTACCTTGAGTCGTCTTCACTCAGCCGAGCCACCGATGGAACTGAAGAGGACATCCGGAGCGGAAGAAGTTAATCCTCCAAGCGGCGCTGAAGAAATCTTCCATCCGATGAAGTCATCATCCAGGCGGCGCTGAAGAAGTCTTCGATCCGGCCGATGTCATCTTCAAAGAGGCGCTGAAGAGGTCTTCTATCCGGGCGAAGTCATCTTCCAAGCCGGGTCTTCAATCTTCCTTCCGCCGACGCGGAACCACCTTCTTCACCGACGGACTACGACGAATGACGGCTCCTTTAAGGGACGTCATCCAAGATGGCGTCCCCTCAATTCCGATTGGCTGATAGGATTCTATCAGCCAATCGGAATTAAGGTAGGAAAATCTGATTGGCTGATGGAATCAGCCAATCAGATTGAGCTCGCATTCTATTGGCTGTTCCGATCAGCCAATAGAATGCGAGCTCAATCTGATTGGCTGATTGGATCAGCCAATCGGATTGAACTTGAATCTGATTGGCTGATTCCATCAGCCAATCAGATTTTCCTACCTTAATTCCGATTGGCTGATAGAATCCTATCAGCCAATCGGAATTGAGGGGACGCCATCTTGGATGACGTCCCTTAAAGGAGCCGTCATTCGTCGTAGTCCGTCGGTGAAGAAGGTGGTTCCGCGTCGGCGGAAGGAAGATTGAAGACCCGGCTTGGAAGATGACTTCGCCCGGATAGAAGACCTCTTCAGCGCCTCTTTGAAGATGACATCGGCCGGATCGAAGACTTCTTCAGCGCCGCCTGGATGATGACTTCATCGGATGGAAGATTTCTTCAGCGCCGCTTGGAGGATTAACTTCTTCCGCTCCGGATGTCCTCTTCAGTTCCATCGGTGGCTCGGCTGAGTGAAGACGACTCAAGGTAGGATGATCTTCAGGGGATTAGTGTTAGGTTTTTGTAAGGGGGGTTTGGGTTAGATTAGGGGTATGTGGGTGGTGGGTTTTAATGTTGGGGGGGGGGTTGTATTTTTATTTTACAGGCAAAAGAGCTGAACTTTTTGGGGCATGCCCCCACAAATGGCCCTTTTAAGGGCTGGTAAGGTAAAAGAGCTTTGAAATTTATGTAATTTAGAATAGGGTAGGGATTTGTTTTATTTTGGGGGGGTTTGTTATTTTATTAGGGGGCTTAGATTAGGTGTAAGTAGCTTAAAATTGTAGTAATATTTTTAACATGTTTGTAACTTAATTTTTTATTTTTTGTAACTTAGCTTTTTTTATTTTTTGTACTTTAGTTAGTTTATGTAATTGTATTTCATTGTAGTTATTTGTAGTTAATTTATTTAATTAATGTAATGATAGTGTAGTATTAGGTTTAATTGTAACTTAAGTTAGGATTTATTTTACAGGTAATTTTGTATTTCTTTTAGCTAGGTAGTTATTAAATAGTTAATAACTATTTAATAACTATTCTAACTAGCTAAAATAAATACAAAGTTACCTGTAAAATAAATATAAATCCTAAGATAGCTATAATATAATTATTAATTACATTGTAGCTATCTTAGGGTTTATTTTACAGGTAAGTATTTATTTTTAAATAGGAATAATTTATTAAAGTATAGTGTAGTGTTAGGTGTAATTGTAACTTAGGTTAGGATTTATTTCACAGGTACATTTCTCTTTATTTTAGCTAGGTAAGCTATTAAATAGTTAATAACTATTTAATAGCTATTGTACATGGTTAAAATAAATTGAAAGGTACCTGTAAAATAAAAAAAAATCCTAAGATAGCTAGAATATAATTATTATTTATATTGTAGCTATATTAGGGTTTATTTTAAAGGTAAGTATTTAGTTTTAAATAGGATTCATTTAGTTAATAAGAGTTAATTTATTTAGATTTATTTAATTAATATTTAAGTTAGGGGGCGTTAGGGTTAGGGTTAGGTTTAGGGGTTAATCATTTTATTACAGTGGCGGCGGCATAGTGGGGGGCAGGATAGGGGTTAATAAATTTATTATAGTTGCGGTGGGCTCCGGGAGCGGCGGTTTAGGGGTTAATATGTATAGAGTAGCTTGCGGTGGGCTCCGGGAGCGGCGGTTTAGGGGGTAATAACTTTATTTAGTTGCGGCGGTGTAGGGGGGGTCAGATTAGTGGTGTTTAGACTCGGGGTACATGTTAGGGTGTTAGGTGTAGACAGCTCCCATAGGAATCAATGGGATGTCTGTCAGCAGCGAACTTGTACTTTCGCTATGGTCAGACTCCCATTGATTCCTATGGGATCCGCCGCCTCCAGGCTGGCGCTTTGAAAACCAGGTACGCTGGGCCGTAAAACTGCTGATCGTACCTGCTAGTTTTTTGATAGCTAGCAAAAGTAGTGAGAATGTGCCGCACTTGTGTGCGGAACATCTGGAGTGACGTAAGAATCGATCTGTGTCGGACTGAGTCCGGCGGATCGAAGCTGACGTCACAAAATTCTACTTTTGCCGGTCTCGAGCCTTTGATAACTAAGGCGTATCAGCCTCGCCACAAATACGCTGCGGAATACGCAGCGTATTTGAGGTTGACGGCTTGATAACTACCCCCCCCTGTCGCTTCTGAAATGGAAATATTAAAGGTTGTGACACACTGCAAGGGGTGCGGCGCACAGCGTGTAGATGCGGCTGTGGACGCTCAGTGTGTCCTGCCTTTTCATCTCTGAGCACTCTGCTGCGTTAGGTCGCGTAGCTGAGCGATCAGAGAGGAAATATTTGAACTTCAGAAGCGATGCGACGTGGTGCGAAGCATCTGCTTTGACTCGCGCTGCATCGCTTGCAGTGTGCCAAAGCCTTTAATCTCTGAGCGCTTAGCTACGCGACCTGATGCAGTGCTCAGAGATAAAAAGGCAGGACACACTGAGCGTGCACAGCCGCATCTACGCGCTGCACGCCGCTCCGCTTGCAGTGTGTCACAACCTTTATGCACATAATTTTGATGCATGCATTAGTTTGCTCTTTGACTTATTAAAGGGACTGCTCATTTACTGTATTTCTGGCAAATGCAACAAAATAAAAAAATTCTTACCTGATAAATTAATTTCTTTTATGATGGAGTCCACAAGCCATGACAATTGGGAATCTTCCCCTCCCAACCACTAGGAAGAGGCTAAAGACAGCCCAACAAAAGAGCTTTAAATCCCTCCTACTTCCCATGATCCTCAGTCATACATATAGCCAAGTAGATGAGGATAAAAAAAAGCAGGAAGATAAAACGGGGCAAAGAAGTGCAAAAAATAAGTACTTACTCCACATGAACAAAATAAAAAAGGGCAGGGTCTGTGGACTCTCTCCATAATTAAAAAAATAATAATTTATCATACATTTTATTTCCTCAGATGGTGAGAATCCATTGTGTGTGGGAATCAATACCCAAGCAGTGGAGTTCATGAGACCACCGAAAATGGGGGGCAAAAAGTGAAGGCAGGACATTCATATTTAGGCACTATGATGGCCTGCAGAACTTTCCTCAGAAAAAAGCATACACATCAAAATGATAAACCTTTCACCTCACTCCTAATCAAGGAGGCAAAAGAAAATGACTGAGCTGAGAGTCATGGGAAGTGGAGGGATTTAGAGCTCTGGTGTTGAAGTGCCTTTTTCATCCCCCTAGTGGTCAGGAGGGGAATATTCCCACACCTGATCACGCCTGACTATCACAATCTGATGAAAGAAAATGTCAACATTATTCATTTTAGCATTTGTCTGGAAAAAATGCACATGCTTATAAAATATAATCAATAAGCAAAAACACATTTTGCATATAATTGACTGCGCATTGCATGGTCTTTTTTACATTCATAAGACATGAGCGCGGGCGAAAAATTGTTTAGGATTTTTTTCAAACATTCAGTTTAGCCATTGGACATTTTTTTGTTCATACAAGCATTCAGTTTGGACGAATATTGGAATTGTATTCATTATCATTATTTCCAATAGGAACAACTAATATAGAGAAATAATATTAATAAAAATCTTACATTATAGGATTTGAACAATTAAAAGAGCATATTTTTCAATGTTAAAAGAACATACAACTCCTGTATGAATAAAACGCAGCATTTAGTGCCTGATCCGCAGTCCCTAACAGCAGTTATTAGTAATAATATGGCAGGACTGGAAAGGGGACGATGGACAAACGAATGGTCAGATCCCCTGTACATTATTATAAATAAAGGAGCTTATTAACCAAACTCAATAATTCCTTCCCTAATTCCTGCTCCTTTATATGGCGCCAAATGGCATGAACTAATGAACTAATCAATTTTGTCAAGCAATCATTTTTTCCCCCATCCATTTAATCTAATAATGTGTTTGTGTATCAAATAACTCGACAAATTAGCAAATCACACGCACATTGACAAATCACACGCACACTGACAAATCAAACGCACATTGACAAATCACACGCACATTGACAAATCAAACGCACATTGACAAATCACACGCACATCGACAAATCACATGCACATCGACAAATCACAAGCACGTCTCTAGCTTTCACTGAGTTTGCCATTGAATATCCATTTTCAAGATCTTATTATAATGCAATCTGTTATATAATGAACAAAATCCAAGAAGCATTCACTATGGTATATCCAAATATCCTTTGTTCTTTACCATCAGAATATCAAAATTTGCTATTCAGTACAGAATTCTACATTCAGCTCGCTACATAAAATTCCAATATTAAACGTCACAACATAAAAATACTACAAAACACAACATTATACATTTGGTACATTCAACATAACACTATCATTTTTTTTTTTTATTATTATTATTTTTTTACTAAAGCACAAGATGTTATTGTTTAATATAACGTGTAAGTTATTTTGCATTTAAAATCATATTGACTTAAAGAGACACTGAACCCATTTTTTTTTCTATCATGATTCAGATAGAGCATGCACATTTTAAGCAACTTTCTAATTTACTCCTATTATCAAATTCTTTTCATTCTCTTGGTATCTTTATTTGAAATGCAAGAATGTAAGTTTAGATGCCAGCCCATTTTTGGTGAACACACTGTGTTGTTCTTGCTGATTGGTGGGTAAATTCAACTACCAACAAACAAGTGCTTTCCATGGTCCTGAACCAAAAAATAGCTTTGATGCCTTCTTTTTCAAATAAAGAAAGCAAGAGAACGAAGAAAAATTGATAATAGGAATAAATTAAAAAGTTGTTTAAAATTGCATGCTCTATCTGAATCACGAAAGAAAAAATTTGGGTTCAGTGTCCCTTTATAGAAGCAGCTTCAGGCCATAGTGTTTCAGGTTTGTTCGAGTGGGCCTACAACTCTAGTTAAGTATTTAGGCTCGCCTCCACCCCAAGGTTTGCAGAGTTCAATCCTCTTGATTCAATTGGGATGATTGAGAAGCTCTGCTCTTGTGCTTTTGGTTGCACTAGTTTGTTAGTCCCTGAGGAAGCAAAGAGGACCACGCCCACTAAGTGTCTCCACTAACAAGCAGTATATAAGTCCAGCATGTCTGGGAGTTTGCCATAGCAGACAGAGTTGGCCACATTGGTTTGTGTAAACTTTTATTCCTTTATTCATTCATTTATTCCTGGCATTTGTGTCAACGGAGTTACCTGTAGTTAGTAAAGGAAGATCGGAAGGCTACAAACTCTTCAATACCGGAGTCCTGGGAAGGTCAGAGGGAAACAGGTTCACTGGAGGGACCTTTTTAATGTGAGATGAAATACAAACCTCACATGTTTGAGGTTTGAATGTGTGAGTGCAACTTTTGCGAATTTGTAATAAATATATGTTTTTATTTTGATACTACATTTTGATGGTGTTCTTTGCGCTCTCTCTGTTCTGTATTTATTGCAGATAATACAATTGTTTGAATTGATTGACATTACATCGGTGCCTATAAGTAGTAACACCTAATCAGTGATACAAGATAAAGAATTATGAACTTGCTGAAATCCTTTGTTTTTTATTATTTATGATCTGAGTATCAGTTAGAATTGTTTTTGTGGACATATAGGTAGATTACTGGTGTTCCAGTTCTGTATAATATTCTACAAGCAAATTTGCACAAGCAAATGTTAAAATGTGCTGTCCGCTCGCCTCAATTCCAGGCGGACAAAGTTCCAGAGAGCTAACCTTTATTAAATAGGCCGATGTTTCCTTATCCACAAAAGTACACCTGCCTGCTTTCTATTGAATCAATGTCGTATGAGAGCAAACTTAAAACAGGCACCTGGGAAGCCTGAATCTAAATGAAGCCAACGTTGTAGTGGGCTGTAAGGAACAAATACAAAACTATACATTGGTCTTTGAAAGAATTCTACCTTTTAGCCCTAAATCATTGTCCATGAACAAACTGCGTCAACAAATAATAGATCTGAAAAAAGGAAAAGGCTATTAATATTTACTTGTTATGTAGATGTTCCATTGGTATTCATAGTTAAATGATGTGTCCATATTTTTCTATATACTGCATTTAAAAAGTATGTTTGAATAGAGTTCAATTTGCTTTAAATATCTTTGTTACATTAGAAGATTTGTATGTAAAGCCATTAGACAGACAATGTCAATTGAAGCATAATATATTTAAGATTTTATCCTGGTTTAGCCATAGTCTAAAGTGAAATCCATGAATATTATGCATTTTGTATTTAATTAAAGGGATAATCTAGTCAATATTAAACTTTCATGATTCAGATAGAGGATGCAATTCTAAACAACTTTCTAATTTACTCCTATTAACACTTTTTCTTTGTTCTCTTGGTATCTTTATTTGAAAAAGCAAGAATGTAAGTTTAAGAGCTGGCACATATTTGATTCAGCACCTTGGTAGTGCTTGCTGATAGGTGTCTACATGTAGTCACCAATCAGCAAGTGCTACCCAGGGTTCAGAACAAAAAATGGGCCGGCTACCAAACTTACATTCCAGCCTTTTCAAATAAAGATACCAAGAGAACAAAGAAAATTGATAAGAGTGAATTAGAAAAACAAATTGCATGCTCTATCTGAATCATAAAAGTTTAATTTTGACTAGACTATCCCATCAGTAAATATTAAAAGACAAATCAACAGCTATCATCAAAAGAGAGGACTTCCTAAATTGTATACAGAACAGTAAGACCTGTGGGTTGGGAGTTTGTGTGAGCCAGAGGCAGGTTTGAGGTGTGACTCCACAAACTGCAGGCCAATTGGGAGCCCTGGAAAGGCTACGCACACTTCTTCACAATGCTTTTCACACAGTTTTCAAATTTGAAGCCAATTCGATCATTCAAAATTTTTTACCCTCTTTTTGATGTTTTTCATTTCACATCAAGACCTATATTTCTAGTATTCCTTATAATTGACCTTATGTGCAATATTCAGCGTTGTTCGCTGCCAGTGTAAATATGGGGTATATAAATACTCTCTCTATGGAGGGCTACAGGTTTTATGATTTTCACTTGTATATACCAGATATAGTTTAACTAGTTAGTGGGGATGTGCATTCATTTCATTATAAATATGCATTTGTGGCAACAATCGGCTTTTCCTTTTTGTATTAAAGGGACAGTCTACAGCAACATTTTTCTTATTTAAAAAGATAGATAATCCCTTTATTACCCATCCCCCGTTTTTGCATAACAGACACAGTTATATTAATATACTTTTTACCTCTGTGATTACCTTGTATCTAAGCCTCTGCAGACAGCCTCCTTATCTAAGTGCTTTTGACAGACATGCAGTGTAGTCAATCAGTGAAGACTCCTAAATAACTTCACAAATGTTAACTATATGACACACATGAACTAACACTGTCTAACTGTGAAAAACTTTCAAAATGCTCTGAGCTAAGAGGCGGTTTTCAACGGTTTAGAAATCAGTTTGAGCCTAGCTAGGTTTAGATTTTCAAAAATACCACCAAGGGAACAAAGCAAATTTGATGATAAAAGTAAATTGCAAAGTTGTTTAAAATTGCACGCCCTATCTGAATAATGTAAGTTTAATTTTGACTTTACTGTCCCTTTAACAAATGAAAAATCCAAATGAATGAACAAAGAAAATGAAAGAAAAAGAATAAAATACTAATGAAAATCGTCACTATCTATTTGTTTCCATTTTTTTTTTAAAGAGTTAATACTTACCTCAATGCAATCAGGAGAGCATGCTGACCCAATCCTCTTTGTGGCAGACCCCCGGCCACACTAACAGGAGGCTTAGAACGCTCGACACCGAGAGTGTTAGGCCTGTTGTTAGTCCGGCCGAGGCAAAAGGGTATCGGGTTAGCGCGCTCTACTGATCGCATTGAGGTAAGTATTCTCGTTACAGGTGAACTTTTCACCAGTAGCTTTAAAACATGTACATTTGTTTTAACAAAACTAATACCAAATAGTGCAGCCAACGAATATTCAGGGAAAAGGATATCCCTGAATATTCTGAACGAAAATTTTGTCCCAAATGAAAATTTCTTGGCTGCACATCTCTATTAGTTAGCACTATAGATATTATATACAACGTACAGTTGCTAGACGAAAAGCCGCTGGAGTAGTTGGCAAAATCAGAAGGGTCACAGAGGTTAATGAGCCCTTAATTTTAAAATGTAATTATTCATAAAAGGTTCAATTATACACAGTGAGAAAAAAAAGAACTTTGCAATGCACTTTATTTATTTTGATTGTTTTCCTGTAATTTAATTCTAAAGGTTCTAGTTTTTCCACTGCTCCCAGAGTAGCAGGGGTGAGTTGTTTGGAATTCAGAACCTGGACCAGCTCCATATACTGCACAGTGATTGCCTGGTGTCTTCAGGATCTGATTTATATCTGTCCCTAACTGCCTACAGCAAAATAGATAACACAAACAACACTCAAGCAGTGTGTCTGTGGAATGTAAAACAGTGCTACTTTCCTAATAAAAGAAGTGCTAGATTGGCACACCCAATGCCGGGAGATTTCCCAGTGTGTCGCCGGGTGCCACAAGGCCACATCCTGTGCAGAGGGAGCTTCCCAGCCAGGACACGGAGCGAGCTTGAGTGCAGCATAACACATCTATTAAAGGCTGCTCATCTCCTGGAAGTGGACAGTTAATGAGGGGGGCTGGGCCGGGGATATGGCTGTGGGAGGCGGTTAGGGGTCATGGTTGGCTGGGCTGCGACTGGAAAAGGTCTGATTTACCAGTCTGGCCCCTCATAAAAGTGTCAGTTTTTAATGCTTTTATTTTGCATTCAGAACATTTGCAACACAGTGACTATTTTTTATATATATATGCATACATTTTAAATGTTCCTTTAAGGTACTGCAAACAGCTCTTGTTCATGACTAAAAAAATAAATCCAGTCTTTTACATCTAATGGATATCACTAGGTGATATGCAACTTGCATTACCTTGCTAGAACCATGCACAATTGCTTTCCTTCGTGTATCTTCTTTAAAATCCCATAGGGAATTTTATCTAGAGACCTTTTTATTCAGCTACCTATAATCCATATTAAGATTAAGACACAAAATATATGATCAGCAGTTTCTTAGAAACAGGAGATGAATATGTGACAGATTTGGAATGTGTTAAAAGTTACTTATTAATATTATAAGGAAAAAAAAATTGCAAAAATGTTATGTTATGTATCCATACATTTTTCTGCTAAAATAGGCACTGTTAAAGTTATAACAAGCAGTTGGTCAGACAAAGTACTGGCAATATAAGGGAGTGAAATGTTCACATCTGTCGATTCCTAGGGTTGCCAGGTGCCTAGTATTTAACTAGAATGTCGAGTATTTCAGCAGGTTGTCCAGTAAAATCTATGCAAAAAATACTGGACTCCTTAATGTCCATTTTATTTTAAAGGGACAGTCTACTTGAAAATTTTAAAAATATAGATAATTGCTTTATTATTACCCATTCCCCACTTTTGCCTAACAAACACTGTTATATTAATACACTTTTTGTCTCTGTAATTACCTTGTAGCTAAGCCTCTGCAGACTGCCCCTTACCTCAATTCTTTTGACAGACTTGCATTTTAGCCAATCAGTCCTGACTCATAAATAACTCCATGGGAGTGAGCCCAATGTTATCTATATGGCACACATGAACTAGCACTGTCTATCTGTGAAAACTGTCAATATGCACTGAGATAAGAGGTGGCCTTTAATAGCTTAGACATCAGCTTATGAGTCTACCTAAGTTTAACTTTCAACAAAGAATACCAAAGGAACAAAGCAAATGTAAATATAAGAGTAAACTGGAAAGTTGCATATCCTATCTGAATCATGAAAGTTGAATTTTGACTTGATTGTCCCTTTAAGTTTCCCAAGTGGCAGTTACATTTTAAAGGTCTCCTATGCCTCTATGCATTACAAACCTTGCCCTGAAAGAAGTGCTGATGGCAGCTAAATGAGGGTCAAATTAATGCTGTGTTTGTATTTGGCAGAAACAAAGTATCTGGAATGTTCATTGAGAAAAGAAAACCTCTTAACAGTATAAAAATCAAACAGAAAATACAAGTTAAGCGCTAAAAAAAATGGAGATTGTATATTGAAGACACAGTATTTTAGTAGATCGTACACACATTTATTTCTATATAGATAACTATGGTGATTGTATATTAAGGACACAGTAATTTTATTTCTATATAGATAAAAAGTTAATAAATACAGGATGTCTCTCAATAATAAAATGGCTCAGTTTAAAGCAGATAACAAAACACTAAATATAAATATATTTGTCCCCCTTGTTTGAGTTATAGTGACATCACAAACAATAATGATTCAAAGTGTAACTTAAAAGGTACTTATGTGTATTTCAAGTTGCATTTTTATGTCCCTTTAAGCATTCTTTAAAATATCCGCTAGCTATAATTTTACATTGAAATATTATGTGTATCCTGAATACTACTCCACATGGAAAGTGTAGAAATAATAGAAATATGCAGTTAGTATACTGTTCTTTCAAGTTGAACTGCCAGAGGCACCACATTAGACAAAGCCTTTATAGCTGGATGTGTCTTAGGAGAATCAAACCGCTGCAATACATAATGACAGACATTTTTCAAGCAAAATCATAATTTTATTTTTACTAACTCATACATAACTTTTTATATCACTAGTTTCTTTTTTCAGACCATTTACATGTGCAAGAAGGAAAGCATTTTTGCTTAAACACCTGTCTGTCTTTCCTTTCATTTAACTTTTTTCACAATGGGAATTTTTATAACACATTTGCTCTTCTTATAAATTAACATGGCATTAACCCCTTAAGTGCAGATGATGAAGCATTAAGTGTGGATAACAACAATATGTTGTCATCTGGGGGGCACTTTCGAGGCTGATTGTGGCCCCCATGCAGTTGCAGACCCATACAAAATGACCAAGGGTTTCAGCATCACAGGGGGAATGAGCAATGCTGGTGAAGTCACCAAACATGGGTGTGGTGAGTTACTAACCTAGAAACCAAAGGGGGGGGGGGGTAAGTATTCAAACCATTTTACATCTGAAATTCGAATGTGTATATTTGAACTATTATGAAAATTCAAAAATGAAAGAAACATTCAAATTCAAACGCAACATTCAAATTCAAAATTTAACATTCAAAAATCAAAAATGACATTAGATTTCTGAATTTTAAAGAATTTTCATTCTTATCAATATTCAATTGTATATAATGAATATACTAATGAATATTCATTTTACCATTCAAATTTCAATTTAGCCCCATTCACTCATCCCTAGTTCCTAGGCACTTATAGCAGCCCATAAAAAAGACGCGGAGACCCTCAACCATATTGCATCAGAAACATTGTCCTCAATACAACATTCTGAGAGTGATGTTTGAATTGAGAGTACTGGCTTGATACTGGCAACATTTTGGCCTTACACAAGGTACAACAGCATGATTGTTTTTTACTTCATTAACCGAAATACACTGTTTCGTCCCCTCCATATATAACCTGTCTTTCATTTTAGTGTTTCTAACTGCTGTATAAATATGAAGTTACTCTTTATTAAATAAAGTTTTATTGTAATAATCTTACGTTGCATCATTTTATCACAGTCTTATTAAGAAGCATGATGTGAATTCTCACAAAATAAAGGGTCTTGCCTTGATGTGAAATCTAATTACAAATATACAGCTAGCTTTAAAAGATAAACGATGGCTTTAATAAACATTTATAATTCTAAGTGTTGTATTCAAAACCACTCAATGCTTCCATTTAAGGTTGTGTTTAGTTTTTTTGAGCTAGAACAAAATACCAATGGCACTACTTGTATTTAAGCAAACGTTCCTATACAAGTGATTACTAAGTAGTAATTATCTCACAAAGGGGATGGTGCTTGTACTGATCAATAGTTGTAGACAAATCAGTAAGGACTGAAAAAGAGTACAAATGTAGCACTCACAGCTTTGGCGTTGGTAAATAATTATTGTGGAGCAAAGGATGAAAAAAGAAAAATTAAAACAACTTTTACTAAATAAGCTAAAAAAAGGTGGTACATAAATGATTACAAATTTGCATATGCCTACTTCAGGGAAGTGCTGTCAAATACTGAGTGAGACGGAATAGGAATCTCACGGACCAACGCAAAAGCAGTGCTACATCTGTACTCTTTTTCAGTCCTTTACTGATATGTCCAGTTTTTTTGAGCTACCACTTGGCTAAATGAACATCAAATTGCGCTGGTAAAATAAGTATCACTTGGGTTAGGAATACACTGATTAAGTTGATAAAGATTCTAGAAATTGTTAAATGCCATTATAGTTGCATTGAGATTAGGGCAGTAAAACATTTTTTCTGTGACTAAATATTTTATGTAGCAGTTTTAGAATAATGATTAAAGGCACATTATACGCAGCATTTAAAAGGACATTAAAGACCTTTAGCTTTAGTTAAGACAACTGTGTTGCCCATACTATATAGAGAGGCCAAACAAAAACTAAATTTGTAACTTATACATGATGAAATTCAAATAGTTGGGTTGGCAATTTATAATGTAATAACTTTAAAGGGACATGAAACCCCACATTTTTCTTTCATGAGTTAGAAAGAGAATGCAATTTTAAACACCTTTCCAATTTACTTTTTATCTAATTTGCTTCCATCACTTGATATCCTTTGTTGAAAAGCATATCTAGATAGTCTCGGTAGCTGTTGATTGGTAGCTGAAGATAGATGTCTTGTTTGATTGGCTTACCAATGTGAATTGCTATTTATTCAGCAAAGGATATCATAAGAATGAAGCAAATTAAATTATATAAGTAAATTGGAATGTTGTTTAAAATTTATTTTCATGTCTGAATCATTAAAGAAAAATGTTGGGTTTCATGTCGCTTTAAGTTTTATTTAAGAAATTCAACTATTCTTGCTCCATATTAATAAGAATGCCCAAATAGAATTTTCCCTTTTCCAAATTAAAGGGCCAAGGTATACTTTGTTGAAGAAACAGTAATGCACATGAGTGAAGCAATGACATGATGCATATATGTACAGCCACAAACCAGCAGCTCCTGAGTCTACCTAGGTATGCATTTCTACAAAAGATACCAAGAGAACAAAACAAATTAGACTATAGAAGTAAACTGGAAAGTTGGATTTTTTTAGTAGATAAATTATTTGATATGCTTTTCTCAAGAACTGTGATTGACTCCACAATAATCGTCTAACCCTTATATTACCGGTGGTTGGATTGTTCCCTTTGTACAGTGTGCATAAAGATAATTTACATGTGTAAAATGTTTTGCATCATAGCTGCAGGCTCGGCTGCTATAAACACGAAACCAAATTAATAAATTTGTTCATTCGTTAATGCGTTTGCTTATTCAGTAAATTTTGCATTTGTAATGAAAGGAATGTACGGATCTAAAAATGAGTATCTGTTTATAATGACACACACAGATGAAACTAGATGAAAGAATAGTCAAATTTGAAATATAGATTAGTGAATTCAGATTTTTATAATATAATTATATTAGTATGTTTTCACTATGCACACAACCTGCGGAATAATTGTATCCCCAGACAGTACCTGCTCTCAGTGCGAATAACTTTAAAAATTACTCAACCAATTTACTTAAAATGCAAAAACAATTTTTAATTAATTTGCAACACAAAACTTCCACTTAGAATTAAGAATTTTAAAATTAGTGTTCACAACTGAATTCTTCTTTGAATTTAACCTATAACTGCACTACCGTACAGCTTTAATTGTGTTCAAAATATTTCACTGCATCAGCATTAAACTTTTAGTTTCACAGTCAACACCGTAGAGAAACAGTCTATTTTTCTCATGAACAAAGTAAAGTCTAGAATATTTTAAACTATTTTGTAAAAGATAAAAACAACACATTTTGTTCAACAGATATTAAAATGCATAAACAAATGTGCCACTATTCAAAAAGGAAGCTTCTGCACAACAGCGTAGAAATGACATGCATCAAAATTGACCTAAATGTCACACAAGTGACAATTCAGTAGTTGCATAAATTGCAAGGATCTTTGCGTTTCTCTTAACATCATTGTATATAGTTCCATGAATCTTAATAAACAATCCTAATAAAGAAAACAGATTTATGATACACTTTCTATGATTTTTGAAAGTCACATACTGTCGAAATTGCCGTCTTGTTATATATAAAAATATATATTTAAAACACAAGATGGTAATTTTGAGATATACTGTTTCTTCTCCACTGCCTCTCTATGTTGGAGTACCTCAAGGCTCTGTTCTGGGTCCTCTACTCTTCTCTATTTATACTTCTTCAATGGGTAAACATATCAATAGCTGTGGCTTCAACTATCCTCTCTATGCTGATGACACTCCGCTCTAGCTCTCCACCCCTGCACTCTCTCCTTCTGTCCTTTCTCACACCAGCGACTGCTTATCTGGCATTTCTTCCTGGATGGCCTCTCACCACCTAAAAATCAACATGTCCAAGACTGAGTTCCTTCTTATCCCCCCCCCTAATTCTACTCTGGTTTCTAATTTTTCTATCACTGTTGGTGACACCACTATCTCCCCATCACCCCATGTCCTCTGCCTCAGAGATACACTTGACTCCAATCTGTCCTTTATACCCCGCATCCAATTGCTCTCTTTATCCTGTCACAACCACCTACACAATATCTCTAAGATTCGTCCCTTCTGAGTGCTGAAACTACTAAACAGCTAATCTACTTCCTGGTAATTTCTCGACTTGACTACTGTAATAACCTACTAACTGTCCTTCCTCTCTCCCACCTCTCCCCCCTTCAATCCATCCTAAATGCCTCTGCTAGGCTAATCCACCTTTCCCGACGCTCTGTATCTGCTGCACCGCTCTGTGAGTCCCTTCACTGGCTTCCCATTCACAGCAGAATTAAATTCAAAATTCCTACCCTGACCTACAAAGTCCTTACCAACTCAGCCCCCCCTACCTGTCCTAACTTATCAACAAATATACTCAGGCCCACCTCCTAAGATCCAACAATCACCTGCTCCTTGCATCTTCTACCATCACCTCCTACCATGCTAGACTGCAGGACTTCTCTCGTGCAGCACCAACCCTCTGGAACCCACTTCCTTGAGCTGTCAGACTTTTCCCTAACCTCTCCTCCTTTACCGCTCCCTAAAGACCTTTTTGTTAAGGGAAGCCCATCTCCCAAATCGGTAACAAATTATTACACTTACCTAATTACCCTCATTAAACTCTGTACTAACATCGTCACCTTTGCAGTCCTCACCTCCTGTTTCTCACCCCCCTACCCATCTATATTGTAAGTTCCCACAGAAATAGGGCCCTCAATCCCCCTGTATTTGTTAAATTTTGTGCGGTGTCTTGTATTGTATTGCATCACCATTGTACTTTTTTCTTTGTATCCATGGACAGTGCTGTGCAATCTGCGCTTTATAAATAAAGAAGAATAATTATATATATACAGTATATATATATATATATATATATATATATATATATATTTATTATTTTGTTACCCCAATAGATTAAAAGTAAATTAACGGCCTTCCATTTAAACACTAAGGGCTAGTCTACAAATGGTGTGGTATTTTTTCCCACAAAAACTCCACTAGAGTTAAGCTTTTTGTGCTAGTAATGTTGCGTTCGTATTACAAGTTCCAAAAAAATCTTATTTTACACAAGCGTTATTCCGATTAGCACAAAAATTCTAAATCAAATTTTCATGTGCGCGTGCATGTATTCCCCCATAGAAATCAATGGAGAAAAAATAAGTTAAAAAAATTGCACAAATGTGAAATATTTACAGTAAATACATAGTTAAAATCTTTATTAAATATGAATATTGCATACATATGTTTTTACATCTTTTCATCTACTTAATGGCAAAGGGCTCTAATGCACTAATATATATGTTTATATGTGTACATATATATTAATGTTTTTACACGTGTATATATTTCTGTTAAAATATATTTCTGTTACATAAATACACATATAAATACATATATATATATATATATATATATATATATATATACACACACACATACATACACACACACACACAAACACAAATACATCTTTAGCAATGCATATGTATGTATCTCTATGTTAAAGCCTTTTGGAAGCTTTTTTTTTCTAACACCCGAGATCTTTGAGCCCTTATAAAAAAAAAATTGTGCAATATTTTTATAAAATTATTTTTACCAGTGTTAATAAGTGTAACTGTACTTTGTATTGTAATTTTTTAAGTGTTTTGTGCAACTTTTTTGTTTTGGAAAACAGTTAACCACAGCTCTGAGATAAGGATTGAAGCATAAAATTCCCCTAACTTGTAATATCAGCGCAATTTAGAAAGATTATGAAAAGACGACATTGCTTGCGCAAAACCGTTTTAGTTATAGTATATTCTACAAACTGGTTCTTTCATCTTTTCATTTATATTTGAGTCTTAGGAGCCAATTTATCAAGCCCTGTATGGCCTCGTATTCACCTGTTTCCGCGCAAGTCTTCAGGCTCGCCGGAAACAGGATTTAGAGGGATATTATACACTCATTTTTTCTTTACATAAACATTTTGTAGATTATCTATTTATATAGCCCATAAAGTTGTTGTTTTTTAAAAATGGATAGTTTTGCTTATTTTTAAATAACATTGCTCTGATTTTAAGACTCCTAAACAAGCCCCAAAGTTTTAGGAGAATACCGATGTATACCTACTCCAGCTTGCTTCTGTTTGTGTAAAGAGTCTTTTCATATGCAAAGGAAGGGGGAGGGGGGAGGTATCTGATATTTCCCACTTGCAGTGGGTGTTCCAGTAACCTTTTAAACAGAGCTAAACTGGAAGCTTCTAAGTAAGTTTTTAAACTGTTTTATACTGGATTTTTATATCAGTATCTGTGCATAATATTCTTTATAGTAGTGTCTATTACATGCAGTTATATGGAAATTGGTGTATACTGTCCCTTTAAGAAGCAGTGGTCTTGAGACCACTACTCCTTAACTTGTCCGCTACCTCTTGTCTGCGGGGGACAGCAATCTGCATGATCCCATATGATTGGGTTGATTGACACCCCCTGCTAGCGGCCGATTGGCCACAAATGTGCAGGGGGCAGCATTGCACAAGCATTTATCAATGTGTGGCGGACATGATCAGCTAATTCGGCCCCTTAATAGCAGATTATTTTTATTTCAACTGACATAAAAGTGGAAAAAGAAAATGCTCCAATATGTTTTTATTATTGCACTGTTACTTAGATATAACTATGGGGTTGATTCCAATCTATCAATATATTTGATTTTGGCTGTTTTTTGAGGGGGAGAAAAAAATACTTTTCTTTTCAACAAGATTACATTAGTGGATTTTTGGCTGTTTCTTGGAGCTAAGAACACGTTTTTAGCTCACAGAAAAAAAGGCCCTCTATTTAACATGGAAGCAAAATGTTTTAATGCGATTACAATTCATTTTCTTTTCAACAGGTTTTCAAAGTCATTTTACACTTATTGAATTTAACATCTAAAGGCACTTGCTAAAGTCAGAAAATGGCTTATTGCCCTCTTCTCTAGCTAATGTGTGTGTGTACATATATTCTTAGTGCCCTCTTCTCTAGCTAATGTGTGTGTATATATATATATTCTTAGTGCCCTCTTCTCTAGCTAATGTGTGTATATATATAATATATTCTTAGTGCCCTCTTCTCTAGCTAATGTGTGTATATATATATTCTTAGTGCCCTCTTCTCTAGCTAATGTGTGTATATATATATATATTCTTAGTGCCCTCTTCTCTAGCTAATGTGTGTGTATATATATATATATATATATTCTTAGTGCCCTCTTCTCTAGCTAATGTGTGTATATATATTCTTAGTGCCCTCTTCTCTAGCTAATGTGTGTGTATATATATATATATATATATATATATATATATATATATATATATTCTTAGTGCCCTCTTCTCTAGCTAATGTGTGTGTGTATATATATATTCTTAGTGCCCTCTTCTCTAGCTAATGTGTGTGTATATATATATATATATATATATATATATATATATATATATATTCTTAGTGCCCTCTTCTCTAGCTAATGTGTGTATATATATATATATATTCTTAGTGCCCTCTTCTCTAGCTAATGTGTGTGTATATATATATATATATTCTTAGTGCCCTCTTCTCTAGCTAATGTGTGTGTATATATATATATATATATATATATATATATATATATATATATATATATATATATATATTCTTAGTGCCCTCTTCTCTAGCTAATGTGTGTGTATATATATATATATATATATATATATATATATTCTTAGTGCCCTCTTCTCTAGCTAATGTGTGTATATATATATATATTCTTAGTGCCCTCTTCTCTAGCTAATGTGTGTATATATATATATATATATATATATATATATATATTCTTAGTGCCCTCTTCTCTAGCTAATGTGTGTGTGTATATATATATATATATATATATATATATATAACATTTTTATTACAAGCAGTGAAATACAGGCGACGTTTCGGGCCTCTGCCCTTTCTCAAGCCAAGTGATTAGTACATAATCCAACTCCACCTTTTATAGGCAGTCCATGTGACACAACACAGGTGTAGATAATTACAATTGTGATAATACATATTCTTACAACAGAATAAAAATAATCAATAAACAGTGATTTTGTTTTATAATCATAACTATGCTTTTTTTATATACAAAAAACTTGTGATTTTCAATTTATGTAATTCTTTACACACCTTCTTATTTTTAAATATTTAGTGTTACTGTGGGGAAAATATAAAGTGACCTTAACAGTTCATTTTCTTGTCTGTGAATTATGTGAGATAATTTCATGTTAGTGATTTTTCATTACCATTTATTTATACTATTAAGAAATTTTTTTTTATTTTATTAAAAACAGTAATCAAACTAACAACTAAATTCTAATCTTGCAAGATATGTTTTATCTCTGATGGATGTTAAACAGGGGAATGCATACACTCTAATATTGTTTACTATATGTAAACCATAACAACAGCATTCAAAATAAGATCCTTATATTTTTACAAACAACCTATTTTTTTATTATGTTATTCAGCACATCTCTTTTTTCAAGTTGTTCTCTTTTCTTTATGTGAATCTTGATCTAAATCATAGAAAGAAAGTTTACAGTAAATTATCATAATCATTACAGAAACAAAAACAGGTTATAGTCTTTATTTAAACCTTTAGGGTGCATACTTTCTAGTCTATAGATCCAAATAACCTCTCTCTGCTGTAGTTTTTTAACCCTATCCTGTCCCCTTCTCTGTATTGGAACATGTTCAAGGATTTGAAACCTTAACTGATTAACATTATGGTTTTTCTCTTTAAAGTGTGCAGATACAGGTAAATCTGAAATGGCCTTACGTATGGTGTATTTGTGTTGTGTGAGTCTGTCTTTCATTTTTTGGGTAGTTTCCCCTATGTATATTAACCCACAGGGACATTTTAGAGAATATATGACATGATCCGTTTGACAAGTAAACAAACCCTTAATCCTATATTTTTTACCCGTGTATGGGTGGACAACCTCACTGCCTTTAATCACACAGCTACAATGTGAACAATTATAACAGGGAAAAGTGCCTTTCTTTTTTGAAAATGACATTCTTGTCTTACTACTACCTATGTCAGTTTTGATTAAATAATCCTTTAGGTTTTTAGGTCTTTTGTATGATAGCAATGGAAAAGATTGAAATTCCTTTATATCCTGATAATTATTTTTTAAAATATGCCAATGTTTTTTGACAATACCAGATATCTGCTTACTATTGACATTGTATGTGCTTACAAATGGAATTCTCTCCATCTGTTTGGTTTTCAATGTTTTTTGTAAGAGTTGATTACGAGGGATTTGATTGACCTTTTTTAATTCATCATCTAATATTTTTATCGGGTAACCCCTTTGTTTAAATTTTTGTCCCATTTCAAGTAACCTTCTATTGCATACATCTTCATCACTCACTATTCGTTTAACACGAATGTATTGTGATTTCGGTAGAGATTTAATTGTATTTTCTGGATGACAACTTGTATATGATAGAAACGTATTTTTATCAGTTTTTTTAACAAAAAGATCAGTTTTAAACTTATTTTCTTCTATTGCTACAGTCACATCCAGAAAATCAATGCATTTTCTATCATACTGCATAGTAAATTCAATATTAGCCGGGTTTGAATTAATTTGTTTTAGAAACGCCTCAAGAGTATCTTCATTGCCTAACCATATCATAAATACATTGTCTATATAGCGCCACCATACGCAAGCATGCTGTTTAAACAGTTCACTAGAATAGATGAAATCATCTTCAAATGTGCCCATATATATGCCTGCGTATGGTGGCGCCATATTAGCACCCATAGCGGTGCCTCTCTTTTGCCGGTAGTACATGTCACCAAATAGAAAATAATTGTTGTTCAATACAAATGCCAATAATTCAATTATAAAATTAATTTGTGAACCTGTATATATTTGTTCCTTAACCAAGTATTGTTTCACTGATTGTACACCCCCTACATGGGGAATACTTGTATATAGATTCTTAACGTCTAAGGTGACTAGAATAGGGTTTTCTTGGCCATTTAATTTAATCTCATTTAGCCTATTGAGGAATTCAGTAGAATCCTCCAAATAAGATGATAGTTTGGACACTATTGGTTTAAGTATTCTATCTAGAAAAGTGGCTATATTTGACAAGACTGAATCAACGCTTGCCACAATGGGGCGTCCCGGTGGGTTAATGAGGGACTTGTGGATTTTAGGAAGTATATATATCAGGGGAGTGATACATTCTTTCTTTAGCAAATATTGACTTAGTTTCTGGTCAATGATACCTTTATCTAGGGCATTTTGGACAATAACTTTCAATTCATTTTGTATTGTTTTTAATGGATTATTTTCAAGCTTTTCATATACCTCGGTGTCGCTTAATTGATTGTTTATTTCTTCTATGTATTTTGTTTTATCCATGATTATAATTGCCCCGCCCTTATCCGCTTTTTTAATGATTATATCAGGGTTATTTATAATTTTATTAAGGGATCGTTTCTCCTCAACTGTTAAATTGTACTTCATTTGTATCCCCTTATGTACTCTGATGTTGTATTTAAGTTTTTCTATATCCTTATTTACCAATGTAATATACGTTTCAATAGGATGATAATTTGTAGGCGGAATAAAGCTAGACTTAGCCGTTAAATCAAAATCTGAGAATTTCAAACAATCAACATTATCAGTATTTACATTTACAGCGTTATACGGTATTCTAGAAAAGTGAGCTTTAAGACGCAATTGTCTAGAGAATCTATATAGCTCAATGTCCAAGTCCATACAATTAATGGTGTTACTCGGGCAAAAGCCCAAACCTTTATTGAGTAAATTCAATTCCCCTTCGGTGAACGGTACCTGTGATATGTTGATCACTAAATCATTTACCGTTTCACCCGACGTCCTTTCGGTGGCCGACTTGCGTTGCCTCTGGTATTTTCGGCCGCCCCTCCGCCTCCGTCTTGGCCCGGTACCTGTAGGGAAAAAGAAGAGGGAGAGGGAGACTGGAACTGGGAGATAGTCCCCACTGAGTTGTTTCGTGATGAATCGCTAGCCTCCGATCGTGTTTGGCGTTCTCTTCCTCGACGACTCTGGCGTCTGACGTCACTTCTGGGCATTCGCGTCTCGCGGGATTCCCATCTGTACACGTGACCATACAGGTAATCGTCCGCATCTCTAGAGAACTTGATTCTTTTCTTTTCTTCATTGCCTTTTCTAAATTCATCCAATTTTGTATCCAAGTCAGCCTTTAAGGTATTGAAATCAGTGGTGGATAATTTTTCTTGTAAACTGACCTCCAAAGCTTGTATCTTTTGTTGATTCGTTTGTATCTCTTTTTGTATACGTTGTATCGTCAGAATCATAAGATCAAAGGAACACTTGTTAAGAATCTTTTCAAAGGTTGAGCAGTATTCTTTGTCTTCCATAAAGAGTGTCGGTCTTAATGACACTCTCAGGCCTCTTGGGATTCGGCGCAACTTGTAATATTCAGCAAGAGTAGAGGAATGTAATTCCCAATTCACCTCTTTCTTTTTTTCACGTTCCCACTGTTTAGAACATAGTTCTGTATCTGGGATAGCCAGGAAGTCCCGTGGGCCTCTAACAAGAGTGGCAATAGCTGCAGCCTCCACATCAGAGAACGTAAACACATCTTGTTGAATCTCCATAGCTTGTATATAGAATAATTTTGTTAAGAATTGTGCTATTGACTGGTGAATAGGTTAAATAAACAAGTTAACGTCCAGCACCAATTCTGTCCTCGATAAGGGTGCAAGCAGCCGCTGTCTCACCTTGACAGGTATTAATATGTAAAATAGAAATGGATAGGGTTAAAAAACTACAGCAGAGAGAGGTTATTTGGATCAATAGACTAGAAAGTATGCACCCTAAAGGTTTAAATAAAGACTATAACCTGTTTTTGTTTCTGTAATGATTATGATAATTTACTGTAAACTTTCTTTCTATGATTTAGATCAAGATTCACATAAAGAAAAGAGAACAACTTGAAAAAAGAGATGTGCTGAATAACATAATAAAAAAATAGGTTGTTTGTAAAAATATAAGGATCTTATTTTGAATGCTGTTGTTATGGTTTACATATAGTAAACAATATTAGAGTGTATGCATTCCCCTGTTTAACATCCATCAGAGATAAAACATATCTTGCAAGATTAGAATTTAGTTGTTAGTTTGATTACTGTTTTTAATAAAATAAAAAAATTTTTCTTAATAGTATAAATAAATGGTAATGAAAAATCACTAACATGAAATTATCTCACATAATTCACAGACAAGAAAATGAACTGTTAAGGTCACTTTATATTTTCCCCACAGTAACACTAAATATTTAAAAATAAGAAGGTGTGTAAAGAATTACATAAATTGAAAATCACAAGTTTTTTGTATATAAAAAAAGCATAGTTATGATTATAAAACAAAATCACTGTTTATTGATTATTTTTATTCTGTTGTAAGAATATGTATTATCACAATTGTAATTATCTACACCTGTGTTGTGTCACATGGACTGCCTATAAAAGGTGGAGTTGGATTATGTACTAATCACTTGGCTTGAGAAAGGGCAGAGGCCCGAAACGTCGCCTGTATTTCACTGCTTGTAATAAAAATGTTATAAAAAACAACTTGGAGTGCTGCAGCCATTTCTATTTTACATATTAATACCTGTCAAGGTGAGACAGCGGCTGCTTGCACCCTTATCGAGGACAGAATTGGTGCTGGACGTTAACTTGTTTATATAACCTATTCACCAGTCAATAGCACAATTCTTAACAAAATTATTCTATATACAAGCTATGGAGATTCAACAAGATGTGTTTACGTTCTCTGATGTGGAGGCTGCAGCTATTGCCACTCTTGTTAGAGGCCCACGGGACTTCCTGGCTATCCCAGATACAGAACTATGTTCTAAACAGTGGGAACGTGAAAAAAAGAAAGAGGTGAATTGGGAATTACATTCCTCTACTCTTGCTGAATATTACAAGTTGCGCCGAATCCCAAGAGGCCTGAGAGTGTCATTAAGACCGACACTCTTTATGGAAGACAAAGAATACTGCTCAACCTTTGAAAAGATTCTTAACAAGTGTTCCTTTGATCTTATGATTCTGACGATACAACGTATACAAAAAGAGATACAAACGAATCAACAAAAGATACAAGCTTTGGAGGTCAGTTTACAAGAAAAATTATCCACCACTGATTTCAATACCTTAAAGGCTGACTTGGATACAAAATTGGATGAATTTAGAAAAGGCAATGAAGAAAAGAAAAGAATCAAGTTCTCTAGAGATGCGGACGATTACCTGTATGGTCACGTGTACAGATGGGAATCCCGCGAGACGCGAATGCCCAGAAGTGACGTCAGACGCCAGAGTCGTCGAGGAAGAGAACGCCAAACACGATCGGAGGCTAGCGATTCATCACGAAACAACTCAGTGGGGACTATCTCCCAGTTCCAGTCTCCCTCTCCCTCTTCTTTTTCCCTACAGGTACCGGGCCAAGACGGAGGCGGAGGGGCGGCCGAAAATACCAGAGGCAACGCAAGTCGGCCACCGAAAGGACGTCGGGTGAAACGGTAAATGATTTAGTGATCAACATATCACAGGTACCGTTCACCGAAGGGGAATTGAATTTACTCAATAAAGGTTTGGGCTTTTGCCCGAGTAACACCATTAATTGTATGGACTTGGACATTGAGCTATATAGATTCTCTAGACAATTGCGTCTTAAAGCTCACTTTTCTAGAATACCGTATAACGCTGTAAATGTAAATACTGATAATGTTGATTGTTTGAAATTCTCAGATTTTGATTTAACGGCTAAGTCTAGCTTTATTCCGCCTACAAATTATCATCCTATTGAAACGTATATTACATTGGTAAATAAGGATATAGAAAAACTTAAATACAACATCAGAGTACATAAGGGGATACAAATGAAGTACAATTTAACAGTTGAGGAGAAACGATCCCTTAATAAAATTATAAATAACCCTGATATAATCATTAAAAAAGCGGATAAGGGCGGGGCAATTATAATCATGGATAAAACAAAATACATAGAAGAAATAAACAATCAATTAAGGGACACCGAGGTATATGAAAAGCTTGAAAATAATCCATTAAAAACAATACAAAATTAATTGAAAGTTATTGTCCAAAATGCCCTAGATAAAGGTATCATTGACCAGAAACTAAGTCAATATTTGCTAAAGAAAGAATGTATCACTCCCCTGATATATATACTTCCTAAAATCCACAAGTCCCTCATTAACCCACCGGGACGCCCCATTGTGGCAAGCGTTGATTCAGTCTTGTCAAATATAGCCACTTTTCTAGATAGAATACTTAAACCAATAGTGTCCAAACTATCATCTTATTTGGAGGATTCTACTGAATTCCTCAATAGGCTAAATGAGATTAAATTAAATGGCCAAGAAAACCCTATTCTAGTCACCTTAGACGTTAAGAATCTATATACAAGTATTCCCCATGTAGGGGGTGTACAATCAGTGAAACAATACTTGGTTAAGGAACAAATATATACAGGTTCACAAATTAATTTTATAATTGAATTATTGGCATTTGTATTGAACAACAATTATTTTCTATTTGGTGACATGTACTACCGGCAAAAGAGAGGCACCGCTATGGGTGCTAATATGGCGCCACCATACGCAGGCATATATATGGGCACATTTGAAGATGATTTCATCTATTCTAGTGAACTGTTTAAACAGCATGCTTGCGTATGGTGGCGCTATATAGACGATGTATTTATGATATGGTTAGGCAATGAAGATACTCTTGAGGCGTTTCTAAAACAAATTAATTCAAACCCGGCTAATATTGAATTTACTATGCAGTATGATAGAAAATGCATTGATTTTCTGGATGTGACTGTAGCAATAGAAGAAAATAAGTTTAAAACTGATCTTTTTGTTAAAAAAACTGATAAAAATACGTTTCTATCATATACAAGTTGTCATCCAGAAAATACAATTAAATCTCTACCGAAATCACAATACATTCGTGTTAAACGAATAGTGAGTGATGAAGATGTATGCAATAGAAGGTTACTTGAAATGGGACAAAAATTTAAACAAAGGGGTTACCCGATAAAAATATTAGATGATGAATTAAAAAAGGTCAATCAAATCCCTCGTAATCAACTCTTACAAAAAACATTGAAAACCAAACAGATGGAGAGAATTCCATTTGTAAGCACATACAATGTCAATAGTAAGCAGATATCTGGTATTGTCAAAAAACATTGGCATATTTTAAAAAATAATTATCAGGATATAAAGGAATTTCAATCTTTTCCATTGCTATCATACAAAAGACCTAAAAACCTAAAGGATTATTTAATCAAAACTGACATAGGTAGTAGTAAGACAAGAATGTCATTTTCAAAAAAGAAAGGCACTTTTCCCTGTTATAATTGTTCACATTGTAGCTGTGTGATTAAAGGCAAGTGAGGTTGTCCACCCATACACGGGTAAAAAATATAGGATTAATGGTTTGTTTACTTGTCAAACGGATCATGTCATATATTCTCTAAAATGTCCCTGTGGGTTAATATACATAGGGGAAACTACCCAAAAAATGAAAGACAGACTCACACAACACAAATACACCATACGTAAGGCCATTTCAGATTTACCTGTATCTGCACACTTTAAAGAGAAAAACCATAATGTTAATCAGTTAAGGTTTCAAATCCTTGAACATGTTCCAATACAGAGAAGGGGACAGGATAGGGTTAAAAAACTACAGCAGAGAGAGTTTATTTGGATCAATAGACTAGAAAGTATGCACCCTAAAGGTTTAAATAAAGACTATAACCTGTTTTTGTTTCTGTAATGATTATGATAATTTACTGTAAACTTTCTTTCTATGATTTAGATCAAGATTCACATAAAGAAAAGAGAACAACTTGTAAAAAGAGATGTGCTGAATAACATAATAAAAAAATAGGTTGTTTGTAAAAATATAAGGATCTTATTTTGAATGCTGTTGTTATGGTTTACATATAGTAAACAATATTAGAGTGTATGCATTCCCCTGTTTAACATCCATCAGAGATAAAACATATCTTGCAAGATTAGAATTTAGTTGTTAGTTTGATTACTGTTTTTAATAAAATAAAAAAATTTTTCTTAATAGTATAAATAAATGGTAATGAAAAATCACTAACATGAAATTATCTCACATAATTCACAGACAAGAAAATGAACTGTTAAGGTCACTTTATATTTTCCCCACAGTAACACTAAATATTTAAAAATAAGAAGGTGTGTAAAGAATTACATAAATTGAAAATCACAAGTTTTTTGTATATAAAAAAAGCATAGTTATGATTATAAAACAAAATCACTGTTTATTGATTATTTTTATTCTGTTGTAAGAATATGTATTATCACAATTGTAATTATCTACACCTGTGTTGTGTCACATGGACTGCCTATAAAAGGTGGAGTTGGATTATGTACTAATCACTTGGCTTGAGAAAGGGCAGAGGCCCGAAACGTCGCCTGTATTTCACTGCTTGTAATAAAAATGTTATAAAAAACAACTTGGAGTGCTGCAGCCATTTCTATTTTACACATTAATACCTGTCAAGGTGAGACAGCGGCTGCTTGCACCCTTATCGAGGACAGAATTGGTGCTGGACGTTAACTTGTTTATATATATATATATATATATATATATTCTTAGTGCTCTCTTCTCTAGCTAATGTGTGTGTGTATATATATATATATATATATATATATATTCTTAGTGCCCTCTTCTCTAGCTAATGTGTGTATATATATATATATATATTCTTAGTGCCCTCTTCTCTAGCTAATGTGTGTATATATATATATATTATATATATATATATATATATATATATATATATATATATATATATATATATATATATATATATATATTCTTAGTGCCCTCTTCTCTAGCTAATGTGTGTATATATATATTCTTAGTGCCCTCTTCTCTAGCTAATGTGTGTATATATATATATATATATATTCAAGTATTTCAAAACAATTTGGAGTATTTCTATTATTTTGGACATTTGCAAGACATTCTGAAATGGACACATGTATATATCAATATATGGTTTTAATTCATTAAAGCCTTTTGGCAGTGGGCAGGACACAAATTTACATATGAATACGTATTTAAAGGGATATTAAATCCCAAAATTGACTTTTGTGATTCAGAAAGAGAAAACAATTTTAAAAAGTTTCTAGTATACTTATATTATCAAATTTGCTTCATTCCCTAGGTATTCTTTGTTGAAGAGTTACCTAGGTAGGTGTCTTGCGTACTAAATGACAGAAAATAGTGCTGCTATGTAGCACTCTAACATTGTATCAAAACTACTACCATATAATGCTCTACGCACGTGCCCTCTCCTGAGCTTATATCCCTAATTTTATACAAAATATACCAAGAAAATAAAGAAAATTTAATAATAGAAGTAAATTGGAAAGTTGTTTAAAATGGCATGCTCTATCTGATCATGAAAGAATATTTTTGGGTTTCATGTCTCTTTAAAGTTTACTTTTTACTTCTAGATATACTGTACAATAAAAGGTTTAGCTAATGCTGAATATAATTGTACATTAAAGGACCACTAAAAGCAGTACAGTTGCATAATTTAAAAGTGCATAATAAAAAGACAATGCATTAACACCTATTCTAAATTTGAAATAAGCAGCAGATTTTTTCTCTCCCATTTTCTGGCCCTCAGTATCATGTGACGACATCAGCCAATCACAGATGTACGTATACCCTGTTTCTGCACATGCTCAGTAGGGGCTTGTTTCCCAGAAAGTGTTCATTTAAAAGGACTGCGCAAAAATTTGATAATGTAAGCAAATTAGAATGTGTGCCTTTAAAATGGCATAATCTATCTGAATCATAAAGTTTATTTTGAGTTGAGTGTCCCTTTAAGTGATCTGTATCACACTGGCTAAATATAATAATTTTCTTAATCCTTGTCTACTTGCCAATCATATGAAATTAAAAACTCCCTTTAATACATATCTCATACAGCTAGATCTGCCGGAAAAGTAAGAAAAGGGAAGCGGCATGTAGTAATCACGTTATGTAATTATTTGTTTCTATTTCACACTTGCATTGTTATGATTGTTAGTTCCGGTACTGTCGTCTTCATAAATGGGATTTCAATCAGAATCATATCCTTGTGACCGGGATTTCACTGTTTACCGTTCTACCTTGTTTGAAATGTGGTAAAGAGAAACCCTGTACTATACAATGAGAAGGATGTTTTAAAACATGGGTTGTACAGTACGTACTAATTTATTTAAAACCTTGTCACTTAGCAGTTTCCTGGTTGACAGTGCGAGAATTGTTATAATTCCATTCTAGAAGATGATATCAGTTGTTGCCACTTTCTTCTAATTTCCAGCACTGTTCTTGATTTTTGAACTAAATCTCACCAAACCAGAACATGGTGCTTTCTCAATCAATATTTGGAAATAATGAAAAAACCTTTTAAAAAATTTAAAATGTCCATATAATTATTGAGCAAACATGCCATGATGCTTATATACAAATAGCATACATATTGTTTAGCAGTAATCAGAATGGATTCACATTAGATATGTGCAATTCGTTTCGGATCGATTCGGAAATTCGGCAAATTTCGGAGATTCGGATCGAACCGAATTTCCGAAATTAAAATACTGCCAAATTTACCGAATAAATCCGAATTAGTTCGGATTTATTCGGTAAATTCGGATGGCCATGGATTACACTAGTATTGTACAGTACATTAGGTCATAGCACTCTGCTATGGGTTACACCTAATATACAGTACATAATACTATTCTAATCCTACCTAACACTTACCGAAATTCCGAATTTCCGAACCGAATCGAACCAAATCCAGCCAAATTTCTTCGGATCCGAATGAATCCGAAACTAATCCGAACCGAATCGATTCAAAATTTTCCGAATTCAAATTGATCCGAACCAAAATTCGAAAAATTCCGAATCGATCCGAACCGAACCAAATTTTTTCGCCATGCACATATCTAATTCACATTACATTAGGTTAAGTTCACACATGTAAAGATGATTTCCCTTACACACTTCTGAAAACAACTTTAATTGTCACCTTTAGATGTGTGAAAGACCCATTATATATGTCAGTTTTGCTTGGATTCCTTATTTTGATCCTGGGATGTTTCTAGTGAAATCTCGTTTGCGGCTGTGGGCTTTTAGCGGCTGAAGCAATTTTGGATAATGATAACGATTCCAAAATCGACAGAAAATAAAGTATTCAGGAACAGATATTAGAAATATTTGAATCGACTCCAGCAAATGAGTGGATACAGCTGATAAGTCAATCAGCAGTGCTTGGCTTGACGGATGTTTCCACTTCATGCCAGCAGTGCTCTGCAGTTCCCTTTGCATACCTCCAAACATTTAAAAATTCAAAAGAGGGACACCCCTCCCCCACCGCAGCAAACATTTGAAATGTGGCGGGCAGGGGCGGGGCTTAAAAATAATAAGACCAAAGTAATATAAATAAAATTCTAAATAAAGTCATATCTTTTAATACTCTTAGGCAGCAAATCAAACACAAGCTCAAACCTTAAAAAAAACCTTAAAAAAAAAAAAAAAGAACTATATATACACAACAGACAAAATGACAAGGTAAAGGTCTTTATTTAAAACAACATACCTTAATAAAATACTGTATCTAGCTAATGTACTGTTTGTTTACCATAATAGCTATATATATATATATATATATATATATATATATATATATATATATATAATAGCTATACAGATACATACACACACACACACTAGTGGGAAAGCCTGCCCAGAGGGCAGTATATTGTGGTGACGGAACCACCGAATCACCCTGCCATTTTCGGAAGGGCAGTCTATCTATTGTGGTGATAGAACAACCCTGCTTATTTTCGGAATCCACCAAGATGCAGCTTACGCTGCATCCAGGTGGATTCCGAAAATGGCAGGGTGGTGAAAGAATCCAATTGGATGCAGCTTGCGCTGCATCCAGGTGGATTCTTTCACTACCCTGCCATTTTTGGATGAGAGCTACTGAAATCCTATTGGCTGATTAAATCAGCCAATAGGATTTCAGTAACTCTCATCCTATTGGCTGATTTGAATTTAAATAATCAAAGCAGTCAATAGGAATTCAAGGGACACCATCTTTAATTGCGTACCTTTAATTCACTATTCAGTGTACGGTGGCGATCGTACGAAGAGGATCCTCCACGCTCCATGACTACGTAGTCCCCGGTCTTCAGTTCCAGGGTCGCCGGTCTTCAGCTCCGCGGTCATCTGTCTTCAGCTCCTCTCCACGCCGGATGATCCTGGAAGAAGAGGTTGCCACTTGAAAGAAGACTTCACCACCTGAAACAGGACCTTCTCCGTCGGACTTCAGGAATGGTGAGTACCAACCTGGGGGTTAGACTTAGGTTTTTTAATTATTTTTTTTTTAATTTAGATTAGGGTGAGCATTTTGTAAAAGAGCTAAATGCCCTTTTTAGGGCAATGGGTAGTTTAGGTTTTTTAGTGTTAGTTTTTTTTATTGTGGGGGTTTTTACTGTTAGGGGGGACTTTGTGTATTTTTAATGTAAAAGAGCTGATTATCTTGGGGCAATGCCCTGCAAAAAAAACTTTTAAGGGCTATTGGTAGTTTATTCTTAGAGTAGGGGGTGTTTTTTTTTGGGGGGGGGGCTTTTTATTTTCATAGGGATTAGGTTTCATTTTGTAAACTTTGGTAATTTGTTTTTTATTTTCTGTAATATTAGTGTAACTTTAGTATTTTTGAGTTTAGTTAATTTGTGTTAATTTAGGGGGTGTTAGGTTAGGGGGCTTAGTAATTTAATTAGTTATTTGCGTTGTGGGTTTTGGTGGTTTAAGAGGTTAATAAGTTAATTAGGTTTATTGCGATGTGGGGGTTTTGCGTTTTAGGGGTTAATAGGATAAATAGGGTTATTGCGATGTTTGGGTTTTGCGGTTTAGGGGTTAATAGGTTAATAGGTTAATTATGTTTATTGTGATGTGGGTTTTTTGTGGTTTTGGGGTTAATAGGTTAATTATGTTTATTGCGATGTGGGGGTTTTGTGGTTTAGGGGTTAATAGGGTAATTAGGTTTATTGCGATGTGGGGGTTTTGTGGTTTAGGGGTTAATAGGGTAATTAGGTTTATTGCAATGTGGGTGGTTGACGGTTAAGAGATTAAGGGGTTAATTACTTTATTATTTTGCTTTGTGTGGGTTTGCGGTGTAGGTGTTAATACTTTGTGTGGGAGGTTCGTTTTATTTGTTTATAATTCGTGCGGGCGGTGTTTTTTTTTTTTTAGGTAATGCTCTGTTTGCCTTCGCTGCATCCTGGTGGATTCCGAAAATGGCAGGGTGGTGAGAGAATTCACCTTATGCTGCATCCCAATGGATTCTGAAAATGGCAGGGTGGTGAAAGAATCCACCTTACGCTGCATCCCGGTGGATTCCGAAAATGGCAGGGTGGTGAAAGAATCCAACTTCAGTGGATTCTTTCACTACCCAGCCATTTTCAGAATTTGACGAATTTGCCAACATTCCATTGAGGATGCGTTCACAACTGCTGAAGGCGATGGACATTACAAACGCAATTATAGTGTGTGTATATATATATATATATATATATATATATATATATATATATATATTATCTCTGTAGAGTAAAACGTTATTTTCTTTAATATGTATGTATTTTAGCTTAAAGGGATACTGGACAATTTTTTTTTTCTTTCATGGTTCAGATAGAGCATGCAATTTTAAGCAACTTTCTAATTCACTCCTATTATCAATTTTTCTTCATTCTCTTGGTATCTTTATTTGAAAAAATAGGAATGTAATCTTATGAGCCAGCCCATTTTTGGTTCAGAATCCTGGATAGTGCTTGATGATTGGTGGCTGCATTTTTCCACCAATCAGCAAGTGCTACCCAGTTGCTGAACCAAAGGTGGGCCGGTTCGTAAGGTTAAATTCCTGCTTTTTTAAATAAAGATACTAAGAGAAGGAAGAAAAATTGATAATAGGAGTGAATTAGAAAGTTGCTTAAAATAGCATGCTCTATCTGAATCACGAAAGAAAACATTTGGGTTCAGTATCCCTTTAAATACTGATTATTACCTTACACTCAAAGTTCAAAACATTATAACTGCTTTTAAAATTGACTTTCAGACACCTAAATAAATAAATTAAATTTAAAATATAAGGTTAATGTATATATTAATATATTACCAAATTAAATTTTTTAAATCACAATGCTGCTTCTATTTTTTCCACAATTTAATTTAAATAATTTCACTTGTCGCCCCATAACTATAATGTGCACTTGTTTTTAAAATTACCATAGCAGTAAACATATAAAAAAAAATCTAAAGATCAAGTTAATGTACTTTGAAATGGTATTAATGGTACCATTTGCTACATGAATTTGTGTTAGTGGGATATTATTGCTGTATGATTTATTGCATTATTCATCTAGAGCTATAAATCAGGGAACAACTAGGCAGCAAATGGAGAGCTTCAGTATATATATATAATTTCAATTGCTATTTAAAAAAAATAATAAAGCACTTTTTGCTATGGTGAAAACAATATAACAACCCCCCCTTCACAAAGAGTACAATGTATAGCACATACAAATTAGAAGACACATTGAATCATAAAAATAGAGGACAGACTAGGGTTATGAATAGGTTATGGATAATTTAAAGATTATCTTTGTGCTAAATATTGCTAAAGTGCTGCTATAAGTTAGGAAAGCACCTGCTAAGGTAGAGTCCAAATAGGAAGTCGTTAATTACTCACAGTGAACCCTTTAAACAAGCAGTTTACAGATATTCAAAGTTTCCACAGACACTTATAATAAAGTGCGTTTCCATATACTGAAACCAGACATACACAGTACAGTGTCACCTGTAGGATAGTGCTTATGTATGGTGTGGTCCATGAAAAGATCGGACTGAGGACATCGGTATTCGCTCTAAGGCTAGCTGCCTGCCGTCTCAAAAAACGATCATGCCTCCACCGATCCACGTTCAGCTCCCAAGCACCACCGTCCAACACGTCACTTCCGATAGTCCTCCGCCATAAAAAGTGATGTCATCAGGGAAAAGAAGAGTTCCACCTGCTCCGTAGTAGAGGATGTATGTACAGACAAGACCAGGCACTGGTACAGGATACAAATGAAAGAAGAGGAAGTATCTTGCTGCAGAGTAAAATCCAAAACTTTATTCCAACAAGTTGAACAGGAGAACACAGCATACAAAAATGATAGTGGTGAGCACAGCACAACCGGCTTACGCATTTTGGTTCGTAGCTGAAACGCGTAAGCCGGTTGTGCTGCCCTCACCACTACCATTTTTGTATGCTGTGTTCTCATTTTTAACTTGTTGGAATAAAGTTTTGGATTTTACTCTGCAGCAAGACGCTTCCTCTTCTTTCATTTGTAAAGGGCTGCTCGCCTCACCATTATCTTGCCTTGTATTAAATATTGTATTGAAAAACTATGGTTCCAGTTAAAATCAGATTATAACACCAGTGATCTAAAGTATGTATCTGCAATATAATGTAAGATGTGCAAGATAAAATAAACCAGTTCAGTTCAGAGTATTTATATTCAAAAGAATATCTACTTGTACTTTTCTAAGAGGTTGCATATACCCAATTTCAGCCATATACAAGTAAAAGTAATCATTTTAAAAATGCTTAACAAGATTATGATTATTTTTTGCAACATATGTTTTGTTAAATTTATGTTTTTCTGGTTGAGAAAGATTATATTTGGCTAGATACAATAAAGTCATAAAGAATTAGGTTAATGAGAATGCTACAAATGTGCCCCATGGCAACTGCAAAATGTAAACTGAAAGGAGACTGGTGAAGTTTTGGATTGATGTTAAGTTGTGAGACCCAGTTGTGGGCATGTGGTTGGTGTATAAAGTGTGCCTAGGTACACCTCATTGCAGAACTCAATACAATGTACGTCCAAATGTGCCACAATTTGTCTACCATAAGGCTATCCAATGATATACAGGCCTAGCATTTTACTTCAGCTAACTACACTGAGATACACATCACAAACTGTTCCCTGACTAGGGTTGCCATGTTTTCCTGGACACTTATGAGTTACACATGCTGCAGGGTGTGCAGGGAGGAACATGAATAGTGCTATCCAGGGTCACTATTCATGTGCTGTTTAGGTGTGCAATGCATGTTCCCCTCTGCTTACCCTGCAGCATGTGTAACTCATAAGTGTCCAGGAAAACATGGCCGAGGTGGCAACCCTATCCCTGACCCTACACTATCTATACATGAACTCAGAAGCAGCCAGTAGCACTGAATTATCTGGCCTGTAATACGAATTACTGCATTGCACATTGAGGAGTAAGAGGCCATAACAATGGAAGACTGTTATCTTCTCTACAATACTATTTGTACAAGGATATGGCCTAATGCTCTAGCCTCATCTGAAAGTTGGTTCCTTGTAAAATTGTGTCCCCAGTTTGCATCCTAAAACAAAACTTTATCTTTTTCAAGATGAGGCAAAATGCATTTTATCTGGACTGTGCACATATATACAGGAGATTAAGCTTATTTTGCTGTAATTCCAGCCTCAATTAATTATGAATTAACTATAAGAAGCTGTGCAAGACTACAATACCAAGTGAGGAACACAAGAAAGGCCTTTCTGTCACAGTAAAACCCAGGAAGCATCTCCCAGTTCTGTGACATTTTAAATACTTCTTCCAGGTTATAACATGTGAACTATCCTTATGTACTTCTGGATTTTGTTTATAGAGAATGCTACACTGTGTTGGTGTTTTGTTTCTGGTTTTATATCTATTTCTAGCTCTATATTTCTTGCAATTACTCTGGTCGCATAACCTAATGCAACATGCTGCATACGCCTTTGTTGAGAGAGAAGCCTCATAGAAACTTAAAGGGATATTATACACTAGAATTTTCTTTGCATCAATGTTTTGTAGATGATCCATTTATATAGCCCATTTTTTTTTTTTAAATGTATAGTTTTGCTTATTTTTAAATAATATTGTGTTGATTTTCGGACTCCTAACCAAGCCCCAAAGTTTTAAGAGCCTTCTTGTCCTACAGCCATTTGGGACTGATCACAATTGCTCAGTTAAAAGGGACATATAACCCAAACATTTATTTCACGACTCAAAAAGAACATACAATTTTAAACAACGTACTAATTTGATTCTATTATCTGATTTGCTTTGTTCTCTTGGTATCCTATGTTGAAAAGCATACCTAGGTAGGCTCAGAAGAAGTAAAGCACTACTGGGAGTTAGCTGTTGACCAATGTTTAAAACATTATGCATTATCTGAAACATGAAAGAAAAATGCTGTCCCTTTAACAATTTAACTGTTTAACAAGTCGTAAACCAAATTACAAAGAAACATATGGGGCTCCTACCCCACATGTTGTACTATGTACTATTTAAAATGATATATTAAATACTTATATATTACTTATTAAAATTGTCAATATTTAAAAAAAATTATACATACAGGTACATACATATATATATATATTACTTAAAATAAAAAGAGCTAAGTGGTTTATATTTTTGACAATGTAGAAATAATGTTTATGTGATTTCACAATCTCTGCTGGTATCAAATTGTTCTTTTGACTATATAATTATAATAAATAGCCAGTAGAATGAATAATGAAAATTTAATTTCCTGTAGCAGTTATTTCATTGTTATAACCAGCCCACTACATATTATATCAGTCCTGTAACTGTAACTACAATAGTTTACAAAGCTGTCAAATTTTCAATTTGAGTAGAAGCCAATGGTTTATGTTTTACAGCGCCAGTTGAAGTCAATGGGATATGAGAAACAATTTAATATCAGTTTATATAGAGTCAATTTTAACTTTCTGCTTGTATGTTTTTGGCTTCCTCAGCTAGGTGTAAAGATCAACATGCCCAACTAAAATTACAGAACGTGAAAAAAAACATCTAAAACCACCCATATTTAATAAAATATGAATATAATATATATATATATATATATATATATATATATATATATATATATATATATATATCATACTCAGTCTCAGATGATATTTTTTTTCCCTACAAACTATCAAATTACTGATCGTTAAATGAAAATGCGATATGGTCACAATTAACATCTCACGACATTTTTGAGCATCTGTAAAATGGAATCAGGTATTTAAACCTATAGCAAAACAAAAGCCCAAATCTCTTACAAGTAGCTGAATTATCGCTTTGCCATTCAGTTTTACCGCCAACATTATAAAGTCAACATAGTTTGAAAGAAAAAATCATAAAAAATAAATAAAATAAACAGCTGTAACAAAGCAGCATAATTAATGTATTAAGTTTTTTCATTAGACATATTTTTAAAGGAACATCAAACTCCTGGGTACAACTACAATATTAATATTACTACTCATAACCACCATAACGATATTAGTGGCATAAATAGTACATAATGCAGCGTAGATAAACTGCAGCAAGTGATAGAGATGGATAGTTCATTGGACCCCGTTTAGGAGTATAGACTGACAAGCTTGTAGCAACTAAGGTGGATTCCTATTGGCTAAATGCCAGTTGCCAATGGCCATGCTTGTTTATCAAACAACCCTTTGGAGCCCGATGTCGGCATCGAGAAGGAGACAAGCCGCCTGAACGTTTGTATCTGTTGGCATAAGTAATTCAATTCACATTTCTTGCTTATGGACATTGTGTGTTCAAGTCACGATATAATCATATGGAGAATTCAATCTAATTGTGTTAAACACACTGTACTTACACCAAGTCCGTCTATACTCCTAAACGGGGTCCAATGAACTATCCATCTCTATCACTTGCTGCAGTTTATCTATGCTGCATTATGTACTATTTATGCCACTTATATCGTTATGGTACATTAAGACTCGCTTTGGGAGTGTGTACATAGATCCTGCCACGTAATTATATTTCATGACACCGAATACTATACTAGAGATAGTGGTGCCCACTGAAATAGGAGTTGTACACAACCCCTTAGTCTGTGCTACCATACTTGACCATTAGGTCACCCTTGTACTAATAATTTTGTGTACAATAATACATTTGTTTGCAATTAATTGGCTTGCATTCTTTTGATATTTGGTATTATTTGAGACCTAAATAGTGTTACTAACAGACATAGATCACTATGATGGCTGATTTTTGCGCTCAGTGCGTAACCATCCCCTAGTGGAGGTGTTGTCTTGTTAGTTAAAGTGAGAATTAGGTGTTAATCTGCAATTGTTTCTGAATTGACATGTAGGTTTGCTATATACATTCGCTTCTGAGTACTTTTTTGGTTCATTTGTCTTCTATAGGTTTGCAAATACCTGCCTGCTATGTGTATGCACGATTTGATAAGCACTTTGTTTAAGCATCTTTATGATGACATATATTAACTTATCTTTATATAATAAATACGTTGTGCTGATATCCCTGTCTTGTTTGTAGTTTGGCCTCTTGCCATTGGTAGAACATGTGAGCTTGGTTACCTCCCAGCAGTGCATTACTAGTCCTTCAACAAAATATACCAAGAGAATAAAGCAAAATTGATAATATTAGTAAATTGGAAAGTTGTTTAAAAATGAATGTTATATCTGAATAATTAAAGAACAATTTTGGGTTTCACATCCCTTTAAGTATTCTCGCACTCTGAAATGAACCAATATGTGTTCACAGATCAGTGACTGTAAACCATACCATGCAATACAGTTCAGAGTGGGAGTTTTACATTTTTGTAGGGACTGCATTGCTCCTGAGAGCTTTTTCATACTTGCCATGTAACTGAGTAAAATGATGATATTGAAGTGCATATTACAGCTGTGAAAAAGCCAAAACCATCACTAATCTGTAAATGTGCACCTTTTCTGCCAAAGTGCAAGAATACATGTGCGGCAAGATGGTGGCATCCAGTATAAAGAAGCAGAGATTCATAAACTAGCAACTGAATGGGTTAAAATAAAACAACTCCTTCAAAGATATCTGCAGGCACAGGAGAAAAAAATAATATCATGGTGAGTAGAACTATGCTATTGTAGTTCTACCTAGCAGTTTAATATCCCTTTAATACTTGATCAAATAATGGCAGTCTAAGTGGATCATATTGTTCATACATAAATGAGAATTTAAACTGCAAAATGCTCACTCAATTGTAGAAATAATAACGTAGATATAAATTGCACTAAAATGTATTAAGCTATAAATTGTGAATAATTCATATTCTGTATAATCGCTCTTAAGGACTTTATTAAGTGGCACGCGGGAGCCTTACTTACCCTGACTCACAATGATCATATATAAAATTCTGCATTATTTGTACAAAAGCTTAAAAAGGACAGTAAGAGGGGATTAATGCTATACAAGGTGTATAAAAATATATTATAAAGAGAAGAGCAATTAATACTTTTTATTGTTTCTATATAGAAGTCAAAGTCCACTTAAATGAAAAACCAAAAATCTTATAATGGTATGTACCAAAGTCTGAGAACAAAAAAAAGAAAGAAAAAAAAAAGAAAGAAAAAAGAACTTCAGTGTGGTTTTTAGTGATTATCAGTAATAGGTTTTTATTCTCAGTACACAATAGAAAACAATCAGATGTAGCTAGAGTATTGTGGCTGATTTTTTTTTTTATAGATTTATGTTAGGTTTGCACATTGAAATAAAGTTTGGGGACTTATAAAATATTGCTTAGTAAAATAGAAAATACAAATACAAAAGAATAATATAATATCTTTATCTTACAAAAAAGCATGCAAATATTATTATCATTAACTACGTTTTTATGATCCTAAGTAGGGATGGGCGAATGTGTTTATATCCGAATTCGAATGTTAGAATGAATGTTATTGTAGAAATTCAAATTACATAATAGAATGTTGATAAGAACAAATATTCTTAAAAATTCGATGCTATTTACTGTTTTCGAATGTCACATTCGAATGTTACATTCAAATATCACATTTGAATTCAAATATTACATTTATAAAAACACAATTGTAGACTAGAAACACTATTTTGAATGTCACATTCAAATTGAATACCACTTTCGAAACGAATGTAACATTCGAATTCGAGTATTACATTTATAAAACACAGTATTAGACTAGAAATACTATTTCAAATTTGAATGTCACATTCAAATATTACATTTCAAAATTGAATGAATACATAGCTAAACATTCTATTATTCGAACGAATAGTTTAGAATATTATTGAAAAATTTGAAAACCAAAATTCGAAAATAGAATGTTAGAATGTTATATAAACATTCGAAATTCGATTCGAACTAATGAATGTATCAAAATTCGTTTTAAATTTCGAATTTTTAGAAACTTTTGCCCATCCATAATCCAAAATAGATCAGGACGCTTAACAACTACTAAACTACTGCTATTAGCATTAGCATTTTGTTTATACAGAGCTCATCAGTATCTTGCAACTTGCAGGATCTTCCGGATTTAGGCGTTGTGTTCTGTTGTCATTCTCACTATTATTTATGTCCTGGTTTCTTTAAAGGGACAGTAATTGGCATGTAATTACAAGATATTTCTGTTGTCTTGCCATAGAATAACGTGTAAGCAACATTTCAAAAACAAAATAACATTTGGTTTGCAGCAATTGTTTTTCCATATCTGAACTCCACCACTTATCTGACAGGATTAGGCCTGGTACTAATATTAGTATAAAGTTAGTTTTTTTGCAGTTCTCATCTGTTGAGGCTAATCAGGGAAATATATAGCAGTAATAGCCTTGATAAATCAGCAGGTTTTATCAATTCAAGTGTTAGAACTTATATGTATAAAGAAATATTATCACAATTCTAATTGGGATGGTTACAGTGTATGTAAGATTGGTTGATAAAAAGTAGGTGCATAACAATACTTATAACTTCTAGAATAAAATAGAAATATCAAGCTTTTCAGTAAAATCCAATACTCCAATTACTGTTTTTTCCCTTTGTCTTCTAAATGGACAACAAACTTAACATTTCATGTCCCCATAAAGGTCTTGATTTCAAGTGGGTACTGGCAAATATTTAACATCAAATGTCCTAATTATATATTTGTCTATATAACTGTGTGTAGAGCCTATAATTTCAGTAATTTTTAGATAGTCTGGCACTGAAAGGGACAGTTTACTCAAAAGATGTATCCCCTTTAATTTGTTCCCAATGATCCACTTTACTGGAGTGTATTACATTTTTTACAAGTATTTCATTTACCCTTATATTCAAATTTGAAATAGTTGCTTTAGCCTGTGGTATCTCCACCTATTCTGAAAGTTTCTGGCCTTAAGTCCAAGCTATAGTTAAGCTGGGTAAACACAGCCAGCAGAAGAAATTACACTCCAAGTGGGGTATATAGGAAATAAAATGTTATTGTTCCATTGTATTTTAATAATACCGATCTTATTATTCTGTATGTTCCTCCGCCCCCTCGCTTTCTTCCCGATTTATCCTTCTTACAGTGATCAGCGGTCCCCGCCGTTGTATGCGAAAGGATGCGTGCTTGTACTCGAGGACTTAATTTCTGTGCATGCGCAATATTACGATCTCCGCTGAGATTCAGTTAAGGGATTCAACTAAATAGGTAGGATCTCTAGTTCTGTTTAAGTGATCTGACAATAGTAGGGGATTACCTTTAGTAATGCACATGCGGCTTGCATAAACGCACTTTGAGAGAAAGACAGAGTTCAGAGTTAGCCGCATGCACATTACAAGCTGTGGGCGTTTATCGTAGTGATTTAGACGGCAATGGGGGAACCAATCCGTTAGATACGGCGGAATTCGTCATTGTAAAATAAAACATTTTTTATTGCAGGTGGAGGAACGCCGAATGACTTGGGCAAAAGAAATTGGAAAAAAAAATTATTTCTAAAACGATGTCAAGAAAATGATGACTTAAATTTACCTTTATATTTTATATATTTTTCATTTGTAAATAATGATAAGACTGAGTTTACTTTCACTTTAAGGGAAAAACAATGTTCTATTGTATAGCATACAATAGAAAAGGAGGGAATAAATACTTATTAAAGTTATCTTTGTTTGCATCTAAATTAATCTAAGTGATTGGATACCATGTTGTAAACAGTCTGATAATAGTGTACTCCCTCATATAAAGGTTAGTATGTAACAAGAGACCTAAAAATAACCTGTGCTTCATAGAGATAAGCTAATTTATTTAAAGGAACAGTCAACATAAAATACATTTTTTCCTTCTGTGATTACCTTGTATCTAAGCCTCTGGAAACTGCCCCCTTGTTTCAGTTGTTTTGACAGACTTGCATTTTAGTCAATCAGTGCTCACTCAAGAGTAACTTCACATGCATGAGCTCAATGTTATCTATATGAAACACATGAACTAATGCCCCTCTAGTGGTCAAAATGCATTCAGGTTAGAGGCAGTCTTCAAGGTCTAAGAAATTAGCATATGAACCTCCTAGGTTTAGCTTTCAACTAAGAATACCCAGAGAACAAAGCAAAATTGGTGATAAAAGTAAATTAGAAAGTTGTTTAAAATTACAGTCCCTATTTAAATTATGAAAGTTTTTTTTGGACTTGACTGTCCCTTTAAGTTAAAATTGGAGATTAAAATATTATAGGATATGTGATATTCTCCTGGGTCCAAGAGTGGCCCTTTTTGCTTTTTTAATTTATCTTCCCCTAAGTTTTCCTATTATAATCTGATGTATATTCTTGGTGGTCCAAGAGCAGTCACTTTGCATCATTGGGGTTTTCATTTTTCTCACTTATGTTGATATTTTCACAGGCGATACTTATTTATACCTTTAACCAGAAAATGTGAAGTTTGATATTGTATTTTGCCACATATAGATCTTAGCAGTTTTTGAACATCCCTTTGTACAATATATATATATATATATATATATATATATATATATATATATATATATATATATATATATATATATAATGTGTTTTTCAGGGAATAGATATCCCTTTATTGTTTTCATCTAACCTATATGACTAAATGGGACATTATAAAGCTATGTACACTATTCAAACTGCTTACTGTAACCATTTCTAATGACTGATGGTCTTTGCTATATGGTGACTTTGGGTTGTCTTTTGCTATTAATGAAATGATTCATATAAATATTAACAATATTTTAGAAGGGTTAAAAGGTATATGGCAAGGTTTTGAAATAGAACGGGCTATATTGCTTAAAGGAATAGCCTAGTCAAAATTAAATTTTAAGCAACTTTCTCATTTACTCCTATTATCAAATTTTCTTCATTCTCTTGCTATCTTTAATTGAAAAATCAAGAATGTAAGCCTAGTAGCTGGCCCATTTTTAGTTCAGCACCTGGGTAGTACTTTCTGATTAGTGTCTAAATGTAGCTACCAATCAGTAAGCTCTACCCAGGTGCTGAACCAAAAATGGGACGGCTTCTAAGCTTACATTCAAATAAAGATAGCAAGAGAACAAAGAAAAATTGATAATATGAGTAAATTAGAAAGTTGCTTAAAATTGCATGCTCTATCTAAATCATGAACGTTTAATTTTGACTAGACTATCCCTTTTGTAATGCACAGAAAAATATGCAGAGTACTAAAAAATTATCTGCTTTTTATGTAATTTCCACCTCTGAAAATGAGTCTGATTATAAATAAAACATTTACTTTTTAAGCAAATCTTTTGTGCATGTATATAATATATATATATATATATATATATATATATATATATACACACATACTGTATATTATTTATGTATAGCAAAATGACAATAAATGTCCCTTTAGTGAAAATGCAATAAGTACAGACAGTAGATCTGATTTTAAATTTTAACAAGCAGCAATTACATTTTATTCCCTTGACAAGTGAAGGTTCGGATAGGAAACAAACTGTAAATATAATTCCCCTGTTTTTTTTTTCTGGAAATAAAATAAAGACTATAGCACTCATGTTCATCCATCTTACAGTCTATTTGTCCTTTGAAGTCAACATAAATCTTTTGATGACCAAAATATGTTTAAATGGTAGTTTGAAGATCACTTCAAGTTATACAGTACATATTTTAAACAGTAAAATACTTGTATTTGTAACACAAAATGCTTTTGAAACACCATTAGTAGTTTCCCCTTAAATAACGGTATATAGCATAATATACTGTAAAAACAAAATGTTGACCTTAAAATACAAATACAAAACAAAAGAAAAAGAAATAAACAGGAAAAAAAACCTAAGTAAAAAAAGATGATATGATGATCATATACAGCCAAAGTAGACAATGGGCAACATTTACCATGGCTGTAGGTGGATAAGTTTGTAGTGAACCTGTCTGCCTGCAATCACAAGTTGTGACGTTGCATCACACAGCAAAACCACAGCATGCCAATCACCCAGAACGAGCGAGTGTCGGGGAAGTGGGGGTTAATCTCCTCACCTTTGAGTTGGTTGAGAAGAAAAAGAAAAAGCAGTTGCTGCTTCTGGAATATGTGGAAGCAAACTTGCTTATGTGAACCCATAGCCCAAAAATCTGCAAATGCAACTTCATAAACCTAGCATAATGTGTGTCACCAAAGGCTTCATGATCAAAAATTCACCCCCATGGAAAGAAATCACAAAAAAAAACCTTTGGGGGCTTTTGTTGAGCGTTGTACTACAATGTACATACAGAACCATGCATAGCTAGACAAACAGCTCTTAACCCCTTAACGACCACAACATACCCTGTACATTACTGGCTGTTAAAGATTTTTTGGTCCAAAAGGACCGCTCAATTATGACCTCCTTGCCTCCTGAAACAGAATGGCCTCACCACTGGTGGCTAGACCAAACTATCAAAAAACAAGCCCCATTGAGGCTTGTTTTTTGATAGGTCTTTAAGGGGTTAAGCTAATATTTACTTTTATAAAAATTCTTTAAAGGGACCTGACATTCCAAAATACATATCTTAGATATCCTCACCAAGTTGAGAGCTTTATATAATCTAGCCCTCTGCAAGACCCCCAAAAAGGAGCAAATAGACTAGAGACGGACCCAGTAAAAAATGTTTTTAGAACACAAAATCTCTCAAAACTAACACCTAAATACTACCACTAAACAGTATTCCAAAAATGGCAAATATGAACATTAATCTAAACATAGCATGTACAAATAGCTCAAACTGAGTTCACACTTAAAATGTAAAAGTAAAGTTGCACGTGCCAATTTTAAATTGGTTCATAAAATTAAATCCAACTTGGTGTAATTAAATGCCACAAAAATATATTTGCTGTGGTGTATGAATTTCCGAACAAGGATATGGCATTAGAAGTAGAATAAAATATAGGAAAATAATTCAGGAGTTACTGAAACATTATGCAGATAGATCATGGGAACTCTTAGTGAACTTACCAGTTTCTGTTAACCATTAAATTCTATTTTACAATATTTATTTTCATTTTAATGGACGACTGAAAGATAAAAACATTTAACACATACATTACATTTCCTGCTAAAAATATTTCTCAGCATGAATAAACAATAGTATATTTTTGTGAAGCATTAAATAATAGAATTAAAGGTTGTTGTTGTTTTATGTTTTTACACCAACAAACTGTATAACTGACATGGCAATAATTATACGTTTTGAAATATTAAGCATAAACAATAATTCTGCCTGGATAGGAACGAAATTTAAAACAATAAAAAAGGTGTATTTACCAATAAATAAATACATAAATAATAAAAAAAAATAATGAATACGTAAAATATTTCTAAGTAAAAATTATAAGCCACATAAACTGAATGTGACCCCAAACAAGGAAAAACAAATCCACTGATATATTTAATATTAGAAATGTATTTGATGTAGTCTACAAATAATACATTTTTTTAAATGATTAATACTATACCACATACCATAATAAAGGGGCTGGAACAGTCTAATAGATATTGGGTTATCATTAAAGAAAATAAATGACAGTTCTAATGGAAGACTTAATAAACCAATAGCCTTTCCACCTGCACATTCTATCTACTTAAAAAGCAATAGGCTCATTAATTTCCAGGAGAGGTTTGCACATAACCATGGTTGTCCTGAAAAGTATTTTTAGAGATGCGAAGGTGCTGATCATTCACACTGTCTAAGAGAACACAGAACAATTTTAGTGATAATTTTGTGCCACCGAATAAGCTATTATTACATTGAAATACTGCAGATAATTTTACAAGTATGTGAAATCTAGTTGTATAGCTCATGATTTATCAGACCTACCGGGTAACCAAGGCAATGCAAACTATGCTTTATTTATCCAAGTGATCCTTCCTACAACAAATATGCGCTCTATGGGCACAATGATCTAAAGGTCTCTGGGCTGGCGAGATTATTAAAAAAATTCTTCTCCGTCCTGATCTAAAGCCACTTTTTACCCTGAAAACCAGGTGTCTCGCTAGCGGGCATATACTGCATTTTTGTATAAAAAGTGCGCAATGAAATTTGTAATTAAAACATCATACAAAACAAATAGTTGAACCATTCACACAAAAATAAGCAGGTAAAAATTAAATTGTTATTGTGCATCAAAAATCGTAACAAAATTGTTCGCTGCAACTCGTAATTTATCAAAAACGTAACATTTTGTAGGTAAATTATACAGGAATAAATTGACATAACTATGTACAGCGTAAATTGTAATTTAAGTACACCAGATGCACAAAAAAGCAAGGAATTCATGCTTAAAAGAGCAAAATACAAAGTGTAATTGTTGTTTTTTCGTAAAATGGGCTGAATATGGGCGTATATGAAATTGTCTTTCTAATCCCAGTGTAATTCTGTAAAGGTTTTCTCACTGCAGATCTCACAGTTTTTTTCTCACCAATTAAAAGGTGGAAAGCTTTTCTGAAAACCCTAATAGAAAAACACATGCATATGAAAATATAGGTGATTGTAAGATGCTATACGCAGAAAGCAGCATAATGTGATTTATATTGACTGCAGGATTTAATTTTTAAAGTGTGCCACATGTTCACTGCTATCTCTTCTCCACAGAGCACCCTTTCCAGTGAACTCCATTACTCTCAATAGGAGACATCTCGCCACTCGCAGAGTTCCACCAGGGCAGCCCCTGTGAGGGTCGTCGAGAAAAAACACTCATGAAATTGTGAGGTTTAAATTATCAGGCTCTATGTATCTACACCACAACATTTTTACACCTGAAGGTATGATCTACTGAATACATAAACTTTATGGCAAATGTTCCATCCACTGATTGCCTCACCCATTGCTACAGAAGAATGTCATCTCTACCACCACTGATTAAGGTTCTGCTGCCCCTACACACTGCATTTGCTAAATGATGGCAGGTATGCTGTTACAATTCTGCAGACATGCTCATCACCCTATTGACATTGGAAGGTTTTTAGTATTAAGTATTTCATTTTTGTTATTGTATATTATTACAAAGTACATACAGGATATTCAGAAATATTTTATGATCCAATCAAAATTTAGCATTAGAACACCTGCTAAAATAAAAAATAAAATAAAAAACCACCGTTATACTTTTTGAAACATTTCATTGACTATTATAATAAACAATAGCAAATAAACAGAAAACAAAATAACATGTGTCACAACAAATTTCACACGACTCACTTTACCGTCAGGATACAGAAGAAAATTTTATAAGAATTGTGGGTGCTACTCTACCTCTATTAACCTGTAAAAATCAATAACTGCCCTCCTCTGCAGTCCCATCATTTATTGTCAATACTCAAGTTCAAAACAAGGTTATACTTATTGGTTAGAGTTTATCATTGTACATGTGTTGCCTGTGTACCATTTAGAGCAGAATCTACCACTACTGAAACTAAAGGTATCCTGGAAACCTTCCCCTACAGTGTGCACCAGCTTATTGTGCTGACTGCATGAGTAGCAATGCCATCAGACACGTCCTCCACGTTTAACAATTTGCTCAATTAAAATGTCTACATCTTCATTCAAATATCTCCCTTTGCTTTGGTTGCATTTCATGAGTAGAACTTGCCTATATGTAGGTCCTATGTGCTGTATCAAACAAATGTTCTCTAACTTGCCTTGACTCCATAGGAATCAACACACCTAAATGTATGAAGAAGAAAAGACCTTGCTGGACTGTGCTGGATACATACGTTGCACCTGCTTGTCTGTTATCTTTGTAATTGTGCATATCCCTGGCTCTGATCTGCAGATGTCTATCTGTCTGTCTTTCACCTCTCTGGTTGTCTATATGTCTCTGTGTTCTTATGTCCTCAGATATCCAAGTTAACCAACACATACAAAATAGTGATTTGAAAGATTAATATTAAGAAAGAAGGTAACCAGTACACTCTTAACAGTAAAATTATCTAGTTCAGAATCCTCATCTTAATCTATAGCATGGAGTACTAAATAGATTACATCCCTTGGCATTGTCTTATCAGATGCCATATCATGCTAGGTTAGTTGTATGTGATATTGAAGTCTCTGAAAATAAGTCGTTTACCAAAGTACCTTTCTTAAAAATTAATAAATTGCAATGTTTATTTTACAGTTAAAATATTTTTAGGCCACACAATTCAGTTTTAAATGGATATGACACTTAAGATCACATGCGTCTTAAGGGGGCGCTGTAAACCATAAAATCTTGTTTGAAATAAATCCGAGGTGCTATTAGACTAGGCAGGCCATATACTTGACCTATTACAGGACATAAAACCAATCACAATATATAAAATGAATTAAAATTGTGAAAACAATAAAAAAACAATAAAAATTGTTAACAAAAAGTCTTAAAAGTCCAACAGATGTATGCTGTGTAAATCTAAACAACACCATAAGTCAGCGCCTCCTCATGCTGGCAAAGGGCTATCTGGAATTGAAAGAAGAAGGGTGCCTCATGGTGCAGAAAGTTTCAAAACATATATAGATCAGAATAAAAATACTCACAATGGATAAAGCACTAAGGGGCATATTTATGAAAGTGAGAGCGGACATGATACGATATAGCGTATCATGTCCGCTGCACATCGATAAATGCCGACAGCATACGCTGTCTGCATTTATCATTGCACAAGTAGTTCACCAGAACTGCTTGTGCAATACCGCCCCCTGCAGATTCGAGGCCAATCGGCGGGTTGCAGGGGGTGCCAATCAAACAGATCGTATTCGATCATGTTGGTTTCTGTCCGCCGCCTTAGAGCAGGCAGACAAGTTATGGAGCGACGGTCTTTAGGGGCATCATTCCAGTCGGAGCTTGATAATTTAGTCCCTATGTATAAGTGCTAATTGAGCAAGCTGGATAGCAACAGCCTCTAGCTGACTGGCCACCTAGGCTTCACAGGCAATCAGGATCCCTCTCAGCGCAGGGCTGGCTGGCCTTTTTTGTTTGGCAAACAGTCTGGGTTCCACTCAGTTGGAAGGGTTAAAAGTATTCCCTAATGCTTAGTTCTCTTGGTTTCCTTTGTTAAATCGTGGTTCACACTGCTTCTATGGACTCCATACAAGCAGTGTGAACCACAATTTTGCAGGCTGCACATTTTCGACAGAGAGCAGATTTCTGGGAAAGGAACCAGGAGAGAGAAGAGAAAATTTTAAGACTCATAGGGATAACTTTTAACCTTTTCAACTGAGTGAAACCCAGACTGTCTGCCAAGCACAAGAGGATTGATTCATTTATTATTTGGACACTTTGATTTTCTTTTAAAGAACACTCACTGTTAAAGGGACAGTTCGCCCAAAAACTTTCTCCCCTTTAAATTATTCCCAATGATCCTTTTTACCTGCTAGAGTGTATTAAATTGGTTGCAAGTAGCTCCTTTACTCATATTTCAGCATTTGAAATAGCTGATTTAGCTTGTGGTTTCCCAACCTATACTGAAAGTTTTGATACTGGCGTATATGCTATTGACAAGCCTAAGTAAACACAGCCAGCAGAAGAGATTACACCCTCAGTGGGGGCATGATAGTTAAGTAATAAAATGATAATTTTCCATTGTTCTCTCTATGTATTGACCTTTGGTGTTCCAGACAAATATAAGATAAGGAAGCAAGTGTGTGTACATGAAAGTGATAACATAATGAGATCTGATATTACCTGAAGTTCAACCCATTGTAATAGGCGGTGGTTTCAAAGCACAAAACCAGTTACTTCAGATACACAAATAAACCCGAAAATGCAATTTCTCAAATATTTTATACTCCACAGTTGGTATAACAAGTCATTTAAAATACATTTATAGAAAAACAATTTTACAGTGTACTGTCCCTTTAAGTGTTTAATATTTTGTATTATATCTGGTTTATCTATTTATCTGTTTGTCTGTCTGTCGGGCAGTCTGTCTGTCTATCCTGCATTTTATAGCTGGTATATGAAATGAGTTGAAGCTTAAATTTGGACTGCAAATACTGTTTTTACAGTATAAATATTTCAAAAAGGAACATAAAAAAATGCAGAATCGCTGACTTACAAGAATGGAGAAGAAACCTTTTTTTGTATTCCATCTATGAGTTTTAGGCTTGCTACCAACTGGAAATATATAAAGTATATTGTGTAAGATATAAATGATTCATATATTTTAGTAATCAAACAACACTGCACAATTGTCATCAGATTGCATTGCAGAAAACATTTATTCCTGGATAAAGACATTGCTGAATCCCGATTAGTACCTCCCACTGGTTTTATAAATAATCATCTGACTTACTAATGCAATTCAAAAGGATAAATTAGCATAATGACCTTAGCTAAACAGACCCTGAATCTCAATGCTGAGTCTTCAAAATTGTGTTTTGTAATCCTTGTGGCATATTTGTGTTTATCTGGACATCCTGAATGCGTTTTTTTCCCCCTTCTTTCTGTACTGTTTACATAGTCTTTTTATTGTTTAATTCATTGAGTATCTGCTTTAAACAACCAACTTTATTTGGCTGATTTCATATGTTAAGTCCCTGACAAAACTCCTCATGTAACTAGTGATCAAGATTTGAAATGTGTGTATATACAGAATGGGATGCAGCCGTTTCAGTATATACACTGCAAAGTAATAGGGAGAAGTATTTTTAGATCAACTTAAAGGGAAAGTAAAGTCCAAATGAATCTTTCATGATTCAGATTGGACATGTAATTTTAAACAACGTTCTAATTCCCTTTTATCATCACATTTGCTTTGTTCTCTTGGTATTCTTAGTTGAAAGCTAAACCTAGGTAGTCTCATATGCTAATTTCTTAGCCCTTGAAGGCCGCCTCTTATCTCAATGCATTTGACCGTTTTTCACAGCTAGAGGGCGTTAGTTCAGGTGTTTCATATAGATAACACTGTGCTCATGCACGTGAAGTGATTTAAGAGTTAGCACTAATTGCCTGGAATGCAAGTCTGTCAAAAGATCTTAGATAAGGAAGCAGTCTGCAGAAGCTTATATACAAGGTAATTACGGAGGTAAAAAGTATATTTCTATAACAGTGTTGGTCACGCAAAGCTGGGGAATGGTAAATAAAGGGATTATCTGTCTTTTTAAACAATAACCTTTTTGGTGTTTACTATCCCTTTAATTTTCTCACAGAAATCAAAATTGTGATAATTTATTTAGTGAAAAATATAAATTCTAAAGTTTTATCTATGACTGATTTTCAATTAAAGGAACAGTGACCTCAAAATTATAATTAAAAAGATTTGGAAAAAGCATGTCATTTTAAATGGTTTTCCAATTCACTTCAATTACCAATTTTGCTTAGTTTTCTTGGTTTCCTTTGTTAAAGAGTAATCACAGGTGAACTCAGGAGCATTCCAAATACTGTTGCCATAGATTGTTGAAGACACATGCTCCTAGGATCTGATCAACCTATCTAGGTTAACTCTTCCACAAAGGATACAGTAAATTGGAAAGTTGTTTAAAATTGCATGCTCTATCTGAATCATGATTGTTTAATTTAAACTTAAATTTTCGTTTTGTATAGAGACATATAGTAATAACATACAAACTATTGATAGTGTGAAGACATCAATTTGATAAATCTAGGCTTTTGCACAAAATGGAAATTTCCTTCAAGTCAACAAACAACTGTCATTTTTGATCAATAAATTTTCGCTCAAGGAAGATACATAATAAGAAAATGAATACCTTGGAAAATATGATCAGATAGGAGATGTGGAAAATATAATATAATCCATAATAGACCATTTACTTGTGCAGGGTAATCATACCTTTCTTTTTTCTTTCCAGAAATGCACACATCACTTGGTGATGCCAATATAGTCTATGGACTCAATTTATTATCAGACAGACAGGTGATGTTCGTTCTTATATACTTTGTTTGCCCAGCTTTGCAATGAGCAGGCAGCAATATATTTCCTGCCTTTAACATTGCACAAGCTTCTGCTTGTGCAATGTCGCCCCCCTGCTTGCGCACAGCCAATAGTCAATCAACCCAATTAGATCTGATAGGGACGATTGAAATCCACCAGACTTTAGCTTGGTAAATGGAGCTGTATACGTCAATAATACCTTACCTACAAAACATGGGTAACATTAGCGCATCTTTTTTGTGTTCATTGTGTTCAACAGCGGTTGGGTATACCGCTTCCTGGACCAGCTGCTCATTTTGCCATATCCACTTCGGTTCCCGGGCTTGCTCTCCGCCCCCTTACGCCTCACCAACCACAGTGTGCCTAGCTACGTCACAGGAGACGCATTGAGAAGCACGCCTTCACTACAGCCGGATCTCTTCGCACGCCAAGGAGGACACACAAGCTGCACCCCCCCGGAAGGGTCTCATCGCCAGTCCGAGGTAAAGTACAGCAGTATGCCCAGGCACCCCACCAGACCAGTGGAGGGTAAGAGATGACGGAAGATTTGTTACTATAGTAACTTTCATATTTGTATTTGTCACCTCTGACACTAGGCTGAAGCGGAGTGTACAGACACGTTGAGAGCTAAGTTGGGAATCGCTCACAGTGGATTAATAGAACTGTTTTGACTGTCTTGTCCTTTCAGACACGGACTGTATTGGGACTACATCCCCCTCAATTTGGACTTCTCATATATACTTTTAGAGAACCCGGGGGACCTATTTCCTGAACATTTTTGTTATTTGTGATTTATTAACATTAAAAAATGTAGCATCTCAATTTTAGCAAACATTGACCTTGATTCGAATCTTTCTGAAATTCTCGCCCGGTATTGAAAAAAACATTATGTGCCGTTATTTTGTTTTGTGTTTTTACCAAAACAATTTTAGTCAAACACAGCCAATCCTGAAAATTCCCGCGTTTTTTCAATCTCCATTTACCCACAACAGCACTATCAAAGACTGATAATGGCTTTTGATCACTGAAAACTAAATCGATACACAAAAAATAACAAAGTACTTTCCAGGCTGCTTAGCTGCATCACCATATGACCAGGCCACTAATCCTCTGCTGGTCCAGCATTCTCTCCTCTCCTTACAGTTACCTCTCTCTCTGTATGTCACAACTGTAGATATCTTGTAGATAACTTGTAGATATGCTTTCTTCATGTTTTTACACTTAATAGATGGTGAGGATGTATTCAGTATTCATTTTTATTTGGTGCGATTCAATTGTCATAAAAAAAGGCCATCTCCAATGTTAGTATGGGCAGCGCCAGCTTGTTTTTCAGGTCCAAACATGTGCAGATCAGTGGCAGTTATTATTGTTTATATCCAATGTGGGTTATCAGTCTATCTGTGGCGTTGAGCATTTTTTTCAAGTGTCTTTGGTTGTTATAGTTGATGTGACCATTTAGTTGTCGATATTTAGTTGATAACTTGTGGTCCGGTGGAATGCGATTACCAAAGTCGTTGCTGTCCATGGATTGTATGGGTAACTTTTCCAATATCTGATCCAATACGAGAATAGTGTTATCATTTGCATTATGATCGTTTTGGGAGGACTGGCAACTTTTTGCTTGGAAGGGGCAAGTACTACCCACCCTTTTTAAAAATGATATATTTGTTATCATAAAATGAAAAATGGTAGTGAATCCTTGGTTATCACGTGGACCCTTCTATGACATGTATGTAGAGTAGTCTACAGATAGAGTAACCAGGACTTTGGGAAGTGCAGGTAGCAACCCATAGCTAAGGTGCATAGTATATTGGGCACTGGGCTTGGCAGGCACAGCTCTGTCATTGGCAGTTTAGGGATAGACAGCATGGTGTGAATATATTTACAGCTAGAAACAAACCCTGGTGTTGAATTGATAAAGGAGTATCTTGAAATGTAAAAAACATGATCAACTAGATTAGAATTGACCCCACTATCAACTCTATTTAGGATTTTAAAGGTGTTTGCATCCAACAGTATGCAACAAAGGGGCTGGAAAAGGAAGCAAATATAGAAGCAGATTTAGGCAAAACTTCTGCAAAATTCACATGCTACATATGCTTATCTTTCAATATTTTCTTGGGACTTATGGCTTAACCAGGGGAATCTGAAGGCATAATCGTGGCAAATCAGGGGAGGAGTAACAATGTATCTGGGTTGAAGTTTTGAAGAGAGTCGATAGTGATTGGTTGGGGTCTGGAGGACTTGGAGTATGGGAAACCAAGAACTTTATAAAGCTCTCAAAAAGTGACAATCCCGTAAATGGTGGGATGGTTGTGAATTTTGTAAAAACATCAGGAATGATGCAATTAACTCTTGCCAAGGCGCAACATGGAGTGACTTCTGTATCATTTTTTTATTATTTTTTTTTTTAAAGGGAAGAGAGACATATGAAGCAGCTTTCTTGCTTTCATTCAGCGTGTTTTAACAATTATGGGAGATTTTTTATTTACTCACCTTCCCTGAGCTAAGTTGCTGTCTTATACAAAGTTTTTTTTTATATATAGGTTTTCATGCACAATAACACCAATCACAGAATAATACTATGACTCGCTGGTCAAAATGTGATGGCAAACCCAAACCTAAGCTTTGACTTCTGTCTAAGATAATACTGTTGTTATTGTTATTTCTCTGAAATTATGGCAAAATTGCAGCCAAACACTGTAGGATTTGCAGGACCCTATTTGGTACCTTGAAGCTATAAAACATAAATTACTACATTGAATGATTAGAAAGCATAGTATTTTGTTACCTGTATATTACACATAGTCCTACATTTATCAATATGCAGCCATATAATGTTGCCAGACAGAAAACCTGTCCTCATATGTTCAGAGCCAGTGATTATGTCCTTGGACCTGCTCTATTGCAACCAGTAGGTTAAGAGCTGGGCTTGTCAATCATACTGGATGAATGAGTTTGGGATTTTTTTTAAAGTCTGCCAACTCAGAGGTTATGCAAGGAGGTTAGGAAGCAGCCTGCACCACAAGAGCTCCCACAATGCATCTGCATCTTGATAAATTAAACAAAGAATTTTCAACAACTCTGAGTGAGACAAAATAGAACCCAATAATCGAAAGAACAGTAAGGCTGATGAAATACGTGTTAAAACTTCACCTTTATTCGGACTCCGTGAGTAAAAAGACAAAGGCACAGTACACAGACCTGACTACTGCTGACGCGTTTCCTGCCCTATTGGGCACTTCATCAGAGCTACCTAACAGGTGTGTAAAGGCTCCTTAAAAACAGGATATGAGCCCTATACACCTGTTGCATAATTAATTATAACAACAAAAATAATAATATTGTCAAATAAACACCAAATCAATGTGAAAAACAATAATATGAATTATGCATAACAAATAAACTTGAAAAAATTATAAACAGAAAATAAAAAATATATATACATTTGTAAACATTAAGACTATACTTTCATGTAAAATTATATTACTAAATCTGCACATTAAAAGCGATAGTACAATCAAAATTGGGGGGCAAAGACTCTTTCTATTACTCATAGCATGGATATTTATAGATTAAATCCCTGTGTTCTGAAGCTAATTTAAACATGATCAGAGCATACATATAATGTATAAATTTGTTAGATGTTCTTGTCAACCATAATTAATGCAACCCATAAGTAATAAATATATTCATATATTTAGATATACACAGAGAGCAAAATCCGTTAAGTGTCCCAATATATATTATATCATATAAAAGTCAAATGCTAAAAAATATAAACATATTAAAAGGGGCACAAACTGACTGCTCCCCGTGAAACCAAACATGAATGAAATATTACTATATATGTATATAATCCTGACCATACCAAAATTTAGATCCATTATAAATAAAGGAAAGAACAAAAAGGTCACCTTTACAAGTCTTGATACCATGGACTCACATAGTGAGAGCACAAACAGCGCGGCTCCTAGTACACCCAAGTTGACTTCTACACCTATTAAAGTTACATCGAGATCAGAAGAAGAAATGGGAGCACGGTCAAAAAACGGGGATGTGACATCATTACCAACAGAAGATGTAAGCAAAGTGCCTATCCCCCCCCAGACGCCAAGGTATCCAAGCCGCCAGAAATTCAAGAAGAACAAAAATTACAAGAATTAAAGATCATTAATCTTTCGGACCACTCACTAAATGAGTTTGAGAAAGCGGTGTTATCCAAAGGTCTGGGCTTTTTACCAACGCAAGACTTTAATCTTTTTGATACCATTATGGATTTAAATAAATTTGTCCGTAAGATAACATTAAAGAAACACTTTAGCAAGGACCCAACATTGGGTTGTGATGAGAGTCCACCGGATCCTCCTGTAGTTATGTCTTTGAGTGAAAAATGTAATTTCTCAGAGTTGTGTGATATTGCTTTATTATGTGATCTTAATGTGGATAATGAGAATGAGACCAATAAAACCAAACAACAGGTTGTTAAGAGTTTAAAAAAAAGCACTTTTTATCCAGTTAACTCTCGCACAGACCTCATTGAGGTTTTTCATGCCATAGTGGAACAGGATTTAACAGAACTAGCTGAGAAGAATTCAAAGAGTAATAAAAACTTGAACAAGAGGGAATGGAATGCTTTAAATAAAATAACTAACAACAAAGACCTAGTGGTAGTAGATTCTGATAAGGGAGGTTCAATTGTTATTTTAAATAAAGAACAATACCTCAAGGAAGCTATGAGACAGTTGAATGACACAGATACTTATAAAAAACTAACCTTTAATCCTACAGTCAAATTCCAAAGGGAACTTTCTTCTTTGTTAGATGATGGTAGAGAAAGAAAAATTTTTACTAATAGTATTTGTGATTCATTATTTGTAGAACACCCTAGAATCCCGATATTCAAATTCCTAAAAGCATAACCAATCCCCCAGGGAGACCAATCATATCTGCAATTGGCTCTCTGGGGGAAAGGTTGGGATAATGGTTGGATGCGCAATTGCAACCAGTGGTTCAGTCTTTGCCAGGTTTCTTACGTGACACAAAACATCTAATTAGGTCTTTACATGAATGCAAATGTGACACAGATTACAACTTTGTAACAATAGATGTTGTGTCCTTGTATTCATGTATACCACATGATCAAAGTTTGTTGGCTATGAAAGCTATGCTGTCTAAATATTATAATTATGATTCAAATCTAATTGATTTTATGTTACAAGTAACCAGTTTTTTGTTGCATCATAATTATTTTATTTTTGATGGTATGTATTTTTTACAGCAGAGAGGCACTGCGATGGGGGCAAAATTTGCCCCCTCGTATGCCAATCTCTATTTAGCTGAATTTGAGGACAAAAAATTGTTCAATGTTGCAAATCCATTCAAGAAACATATCGTCTATTATACACGTTTCAAAGACGATATGTTATTATTATGGAGTGGAAACAATAAAGTCTTGGATGAATTTGTGGAATTTTTGAACCAGAATGATGCCAACTTAAAATTCACATTCAGTCATTCTAAGGATGGTATACCATTTCTAGATGTTAAACTCAGTCATAATACAGAGGGCATTGTCACAGAGGTTTTTAGGAAAAAGATCTCGGGCAACACTATTCTCAGAGCAGACTCTTGCCATCCATATCACTTAAAGAAGGGGATACCAAAGGGTCAGTACATTAGATTACGGATGAACTGTAGCAGTTTAGAGAGTTATAAGAAACATGCAGCAGATCTTACCATTAGATTAAAAGAGAGAGGCTATGATGAACAAAGTTTATTGAAGATATCTGAACAAGTGAGCAAATTTGATAGAAATAGTTTACTAAAAGATAAAGATAAAAATGTTGGGATTAAGGATGGTGTTAATTTTATTACATCTTACAGTAGACAATTTGACAACATTAGTAGAATTATTAGGAATAGATTACCTATTTTAGATAGGGATCCAGATCTAAAACATATTTCTACTAAATGTAATTTTATCTCTCGAAAAGCTAAAACTATTGGAGATATGGTCAGAAAGGATTTTAGTAAGAAGAGCTCACATACTACGCAGTCGACTAATTGGTTAACTTCAAAACCAGGTTTTTATAAATGTAATGTCAGACCCTGTAAGAGTTGTAGTTATGCTACAGTTGGGGATACCTTTACCTCTACATGTACGGGTCAGATATTTAAGATAAAAGAGCATATTTCCTGCACTTCCACTTCTGTTATATATCTCTTGACTTGTAGAATTTGTAATTTTCAATATACAGGGTTAACATCTAGAATGCTCAAAGATCGAATAAGAGAGCATTTGCTTTCCCTTGAGGCAGAAATTCAAAAAACCCCTGTAGCTAAACATTTTGCTTTACATGAAGATAGATCAGCTGGTTATACGTTCCAAGGGATTGAGGTAGTCAAACTAGGACCCAGAGGTGGAAATAGATATGCAGCACTCAGTAAACGAGAAGTTTACTGGATTCATACTTTAAAAACTGGTGCCCCTTTTGGTATCAACAAGATAAGTGACATCAAATTGTTCATTGATAATACATAGATCTTAGATTTTTGGGTTATTCTTTGATTCGCAATGCTCCATATTTCAATGTTTTATATATATACCTAGGATCTGAATTTTATAATGGATCTAAATTTTGGTATGGTCAGGATTATATACATTTATAGTAATATTTCATTCATGTTTGGTTTCACGGGGAGCAGTCAGTTTGTGCCCCTTTTAATATGTTTATATTTTTTAGCATTTGACTTTTATATGATATAATATATATTGGGACACTTAACGGATTTTGCTCTCTGTGTATATCTAAATATATGAATATATTTATTACTTATGGGTTGCATTAATTATGGTTGACAAGAACATCTAACAAATTTATACATTATATGTATGCTCTGATCATGTTTAAATTAGCTTCAGAACACAGGGATTTAATCTATAAATATCCATGCTATGAGTAATAGAAAGAGTCTATGCCCCCCAATTTTGATTGTACTATCGCTTTTAATGTGCAGATTTAGTAATATAATTTTACATGAAAGTATAGTCTTACGGCTAGATTTGGAGTTTTGTCGGTAACGACCCGAAAATCTAACGCCGGCTTTTTCCTGGCCGCACCATAAAAATAACTCTGGTATTGAGAATCCACATAAAGGCTGCGTTAGGCTCCAAAAAAGGAGCGTAGAGCATATTTAATGCAGCTTCAACTCTCGATACCAGAGTTGCTTACGCAAGCGGCCAGCCTCAAAAACGTGCTCGTGCACGATTCTCCCATAGAAAACAATGGGGCTGTTTGAGCTGAAAAAAAACCTAACACCTGCAAAAAAGCCGCGTTCAGCTCCTAACGCAGCCCCATTGTTTGCTATGCGGAAACACTTCCTACGTCTGCACCTAACACTCTAACATGTACCCCGAGTCTAAACACCCCTAACCTTACACTTATTAACCCCTAATCTGCCGCCCCCGCTATCGCTGACCCCTGCATATTATTTTTAACCCCTAATCTGCCGCTCCGTAAACCGCCGCTACTTACATCATCCTTATGTACCCCTAATCTGCTGCCCCTAACACCGCCGACCCCTATATTAGATTTATTAACCCCTAATCTGCCCCCAACAACGTTGCCTCCACCTGCCTACACTTATTAACCCCTAATCTGCCGAGCGGACCTGAGCACTACTATAATAAAGTTATTAACCCCTAATCCGCCTCACTAACCCTATAATAAATAGTATTAACCCCTAATCTGCCCTCCCTAACATCGCCGACACCTAACTTAAATTATTAACCCCTAATCTGCCGACCGGAGCTCACCGCTATTCTAATAAATGTATTAACCCCTAAAGCTAAATCTAACCCTAACACCCCCCTAAATTAAATATAATTTTAATCTAACGAAATTAACTCTTATTAAATAAAGTATTCCTATTTAAAGCTAAATACTTACCTGTTAAATAAATCCTAATATAGCTACAATATAAATTATAATTACATTGTAGCTATTTTAGGATTAATATTTATTTTACAGGCAACTTTGTAATTATTTTAACCAGGTACAATAGCTTTTAAATAGTTAAGAAATATTTAATAGTTACCTAGTTAAAATAATTACAAAATTACCTGTAAAATAAATCCTAACCTAAGTTACAATTAAACCTAACGCTATACTATCATTAAATTAATTAAATAAAATACCTACAATTACCTACAATTAAACCTAACACTACACTATCAATAAATAAATTAAATACAATTCCTACAAATAACTACAATGAAATAAACTAACTAAAGTACAAAAAATAAAAAAGAACTAAGTTACAAAAAATAAAAAAATATTTACAAACATAAGAAAAATATTACAACAATTTTAAACTAATTACACCTATTCTAAGCCCCCTAATAAAATAACAAAGACCCCCAAAATAAAAAAATGCCCTACCCTATTCTAAATTACTAAAGTTCAAAGCTCTTTTACCTTACCAGCCCTGAACAGGGCCCTTTGCGGGGCATGCCCCAAGAAGTTCAGTTCTTTTGCCTGTAAAAAAAAACATACAATACCCCCCCAACATTACAACCCACCACCCACATACCCCTAATCTAACCCAAACCCCCCTTAAATAAACCTAACACTAAGCCCCTGAAGATCTTCCTACCTTATCTTCACCATACCAGGTTCACCGATCGGTCCAGAAGAGCTCCTCCGATGTCCTGATCCAAGCCCAAGCGGGGGGTTGAAGAGGTCCATGATCCGGCTGAAGTCATCATCCAAGCGGGAGCTGAAGAGGTCCATGATCCGGCTGAAGTCTTCATCCAAGCGGGGCAGAAGAGGTCTTCCATCCGATTGAAGTCTTCATCCAAGCGGGATCTTCTATTGTTATCCATCCGGAGCGGAGCGGCAGGATCCTGAAGACCTCCGACACGGAACATCCATCCTGGCCGACGACTGAACGACGAATGACGGTTCCTTTAAATGACGTCATCCAAGATGGCGTCCCTCGAATTCCGATTGGCTGATAGGATTCTATCAGCCAATCGGAATTAAGGTAGGAATATTCTGATTGGCTGATGGATCAGCCAATCGGATTGAACTTGATTCTGATTGGCTGATTCCATCAGGCAATCAGAATATTCCTACCTTAATTCCGATTGGCTGATAGAATCCTATCAGCCAATCGGAATTCAAGGGACGCCATCTTGGATGACGTCCCTTAAAGGAACCGTCATTCTTCAGTTGGACGTCGCCGGAAGAAGATGGGTCCGCGGTGGAGGTCTTCAGGATGGAGCCGGTCGTCATCGGATGAAGATAGAAGATGCCGCTTGGATCAAGATGGTTGCCAGTCTGGATCGCCTCTTCTTCCCGGATAGGATGAAGACTTTGGAGCCTCTTCTGGACCTCTTCAGCCACCGGATGATGGATCGCCAGCCCCCGCTTGGGTTGGATGAAGATAAAGGAGCCAGGACGGATCGGTGATACCTGGTGAGGTGAAGACAAGGTAGGATGATCTTCAGGGGCTTAGTGTTAGGTTTATTTAAGGGGGGTTTGGGTTAGATTAGGGGTATGTGGGTGGTGGGTTGTAAATGTTGGGGGGGGGTTATTGTATGTTTTTTTTTTTAAAGGCAAAAGAGCTGAACTTCTTGGGGCATGCCCCGCAAAGGGCCCTGTTCAGGGCTGGTAAGGTAAAAGAGCTTTGAACTTTAGTAATTTAGAATAGGGTAGGGCATTTTTTATTTTGGGGGTCTTTGTTATTTTATTAGGGGGCTTAGAGTATGTGTAATTAGTTTAAAATTGTTGTAATATTTTTTTTTATGTTTGTAAATATTTTTTTATTTTTTGTAACTTAGTTCTTTTTTATTTTTTGTACTTTAGTTAGTTTATTTCATTGTAGTTATTTGTAGATATTGTACTTAATTAATGTATTGATAGTGTAGTGTTAGGTTTAATTGTAGGTAATTGTAGGTATTTTATTTAATTAATTTAATGATAGTATAGTGTTAGGTTTAATTGTAACTTAGGTTAGGATTTATTTTACAGGTAATTTTGTAATTATTTTAACTAGGTAACTATTAAATAGTTCTTAACTATTTAATAGCTATTGTACCTGGTTAAAATATTACAAAGTTGCCTGTAAAATAAATATTAATCCTAAAATAGCTACAATGTAATTATAATTTATATTGTAGCTATATTAGGATTTATTTAACAGGTAAGTATTTAGCTTTAAATAGGAATACTTTATTTAATAAGAGTTAATTAATTTCGTTAGATTAAAATTATATTTAATTTAGGGGGGTGTTAGTGTTAGGATTAGACTTAGCTTTAGGGGTTTATACATTTATTAGAATAGCGGTGAGCTCCGGTCGGCAGATTAGGGGTTAATAATTGAAGTTAGGTGTCGGCGATGTTAGGGAGGGCAGATTAGGGGTTAATACTATTTATTATAGGGTTAGTGAGGCGGATTAGGGGTTAATAACTTTATTAAAGCAGCGGTGCGGTCCGCTCGGCAGATTAGGGGTTAATAAGTGTAGGCAGGTGGGGGCGACGTTGAGGGGGGCAGATTAGGGGTTAATAAATATAATATAGGGGTCGGCGGTGTTAGGGGCAGCAGATTAGGGGTACATAGCTATAATGTAGGTGGCGGCGCTTTGCGGTCGGCAGATTAGGGGTTAATTATTGTAGGTAGCTGGCGGCAACATTGTGGGGGGCAGATTAGGGGTTAATAAATATAATACAGGGGTTGGCGGTGTCAGGGGCAGCAGATTAGGGGTACATAAGTATAACGTAGGTGGCAGTCGGCAGATTAGGGGTTAAAAAAAAATTAATCGAGTGGCGGCGATGTGGGGGGACCTCGGTTTAGGGGTACATAGGTAGTTTATGGGTGTTAGTGTACTTTAGAGTACAGTAGTTAAGAGCTTTATGAACCGGCGTTAGCCCAGAAAGCTCTTAACTACTGACTTTTTTCCTGCGGCTGGAGTTTTGTCGTTAGATGTCTAACGCTCACTTCAGACACGACTCTAAATACCGGAGTTAGAAAGATCCCATTGAAAAGATAGGATACGCAATTGACGTAAGGGGATCTGTGGTATGGAAAAGTCGCGGCTGAAAAGTGAGCGTTAGACCCTATTTTGAGTGACTCCAAATACCGGAGGTAGCCTAAAACCAGCGTTAGGAGCCTCTAACGCTGGTTTTCACAGCTAACGCCAAACTCCAAATCTAGGCCTTAATGTTTACAAATGTATATATATTTTTTCTTTTCTGTTTATAATTTTTTCAAGTTTATTTGTTATGCATAATTCATATTATTGTTTTTCACATTGATTTGGTGTTTATTTGACAATATTATTATTTTTGTTGTTATAATTAATTATGCAACAGGTATATAGGGCTCATATCCTGTTTTTAAGGAGCCTTTACACACCTGTAAGGTAGCTCTGATGAAGTGCCCAATAGGGCAGGAAACGCGTCAGCGGTAGTCAGGTCTGTGTACTGTGCCTTTGTCTTTTTACTCACGGAGTCCGAATAAAGGTGAAGTTTTAACACGTATTTCATCAGCCTTACTGTTCTTTCGATTATTGGGTTCTATTTTGTCTCACTCAGAGTTGTTGAAAATTCTTTGTTTACTTACTGCTTTAATCGAGGGCTTAGCAGGGGAGCCCTTCCCAACACCTGTGAGACAAGCCGAGATGCTGCTGTGAACTCAGGCAGTATCTGTGACTGTTACAATTGACTGCACTACTAAGAGTGGACACAACAGTTCCGTTTTCCTGGATCTCATCGGATATCGGATATCATTCTCAGAATTAAGTGAGTTTGTTACACATTTTTTATTTGCTAGAATTGTCTGGCTTATGTCTTATTTCCAACGATGAGTCTTGCGAATGTAAGGGGTTAACGGATCATGCAATCAGCTGCCACAGTATAACACAGGTTTATCACAATTGTTTCGTAATTGGATAAAGCGATACATTGTCTCAGCCAGCACACACTGATACATTGTGCTGTCTATTCAACATTGTTCTTTGCTTTTGATCCTCACATTGAATTACACAGTCCAAGCTGTTTGAATTCTTGATAAATTAAGCCCACTGCACTTTGCAATAAGAAAATATAGCAACGCTAATGTAGATGTGTTTTTTAAAGTCCACAAAGAAAAACAAATGCAAGCTTTCAGGATGCAAATATTTTTATCTAAAGTTTGGATATTTACAAAAGCTCTTTTTCCTTTCCTGTGGCAATATTTTTGCAGAATCCTCAAATGCCAGAAACTTACAAAATTAAAATATGCTAGGAGATCAAGATGCTTCAGTGGGCACAAGGAAATTTATTAAACAATATGTTTTTTAAAAAATAATAATTTATGCTAACATGCATGTATAATGCATGTAACATTTCATGCAGCTTTTGTAGGTTCCTTGTTCCAGCGGAGCAGACAGCTTGAAGCCAGAACAGAACATTTTATTTAGCTTGTGACTTTGGGTAATTGACACTGTTTCTGGAGTAAACCATCCTTATCTGCAAATAAATCTGTCTAATTGATCCATAATGAGAATTGTGAACCTCCAGGTTATACGAGCTGCCATTAATATTTCAAACTCCAAAAGTAATAAATTGTGTTACAGTGTAATCAAAGTAAATTAAAATCACCATAATTTTCCAAATTACTCTAATAATGGCAGTAGATGTCTGCCTCTGCAACTCACTTAAGCAACCGAAAAATGGATTTTTGGAGATGTCTTAGTAATTTTCCATCATTAAACACAATCACTTAGAATGTTCAAGTCTTGTCTGAGAACTCACCTATTCATGGCTGCATTTTATAACCTCAAATCTGCCAGGAACCATTAAGGAGACATTTCTAGGACACTAAAGTTTCATAACCTTAGTCCTATCTGATCTGCCTTTGGCATCTCAAATACAGCTCAGGGGGTTGCTAAAATAGGCCATGATTTACATCGTAAAATTTACCAGGAAAGTCTAAAAGATCTTTTTTTATTGCTTTTATGTACAAATTTACTAGGGAAGAGTCACAAGATTTATAGACTCAAGCAATCAACTGATTTAGTAAATGATAAGCGGAAAACTTTTTTTGTATAGAAGAAAAAAACTAATACAATAGCAAGAAATAATGCTTTGATACTGAACACAGGAAAAATAATTATAGTACATGATTGTCAATTGACGTTGTTCCTTTGTAGGCCTATGAGAGGCTCAGAAAGTAGTCACCTGCAAAATGTTTATTTAAAGGGGAATTCTAAACTTAACAATAATAAAAAAAGGTTCTACATCATTACAGCAAAGTGTTTAACCATGAAGGTAAAGTTTAGTTTGGGAGTCGTAAGAATTGAAAGCTACTGACCAAAACATGGCCAATGACTGGTACAAGGGCTGGGTGTATGACTACCCTCTTTACTGGCTCACCTATCGTGTTCAGCTTCCGAACTCCAATGCTTACGTATTCCAAGCTGAACTTTTCCTATGTGTTTAAACCTTTTGTAAAGTTTAATACAAACTAAGCTAGGCTCAATAATACAAAATTATATGAATCCCTAGCAAATGAGAGCATATATTTTTTGCATTGGAATAGTTAAAACAAAATCCCCAGAATGCAACTGATATTTATTTGCATGTTTGTCCTGTAATTATACACTGCACATTATGGAGTGCATACTTTAGTATGCAGCAGTTTATCTGTGCCTGTTAGTTGAGATATATGTCCTCTGTACCTCCTATAGATTATCCATCAAGATAAATATATCAATCTCTCAAGACTGTACTGGATTTGCCCATGACACATCCTTGCCCCACCTAAGACCTATCCCGTTACACACAAGGCAGCCCCACCCCTCACACAAAAAAACTGCAGGACATTAACCATACCCCTGTACAGAAAAGTCTCTACAGATATTAAAACCTCCCAACATTTTATACTTACCCTGCACAGCATGACATAACTATTGCTGTTAGTCCAAAACATTGAGGCGTGTCACTGTTCACCAATAAATATGTGGGGGTTCTGTTTATCAGCCAGTAAGCAATCGAGCCTTTAAGGGATAGTGTACTCAGGCAAGCTGCAGATATGTGTTCATTGTGTTTAAAGCTAATTCAAGAACCTATATGTAAACCATTTAAAGGGACAGTCAACACCAAAATTTTTGTGGTTTTAAATGATAGATAATCCCTAAATTAGCCATTCCCCAGTTTTTATGATATTGATTATTATTATTTATGATTATTGATTGATTGCCATTAATAAGTGATTTGCTTTGTTACTCTACATATACCATTGATATTTGCTAGATATATTTATATGGTATGCTGAATGTTTTAGTTTTGGTTATACCTTACGCCCACGGATGAACCATAACACATTATGGGTTGTCACTGATACCATTATGAACCAACGGGATTGGGTGCATCGGTGGGCGTGTGATATACCGGCTATTCCATTGGACAAGTTACAGGTTAAATGGAGCAGGGTTACTAAATTTTAAGATACAGCCTGATGAAACGGCAACTGGTGCCGAGAAACACGTTGCTGTGCAACACTTTGTTTTAACAAATGTTTTAATAAAATCCACTTGTTTTACCATACCCTGCTCTGCCTTCCCATCTATGGGAGATTAGCTTGACTGCCCGAATTACGTGGACCTATTGTAGGTTCCTTTGGATTGGCTGGTTTTCCTTCCCTGCCTGATACATCATCGGTGACGATATCTGCAATAGCCTTGTGTTCCAGCTAGCGTGTCCGAGTCAGCCAAGTGGCTCTGAAGCCTCGGCTTGCACTTTATTGCACTGGATGTGCAAGGACATTTGTGAGTACTCTGCTGTTTCTATTCATTATACTCACTTGTTTCCTACGATATCACACCATTGGGCGCCTCTTTTATCTTGTCTTTTAGGACAGTGTTGTTGATTCCCCAGTTTTGCATAACCAACAAAGTTAAAATAATACACGTCTTACCCGTGTTATTACCTTGTATCTAAGCCTCTGCAGACTGCCCCCTTATTTCAGTTATTTTGACAGACTTACATTTTAGCCAATCAGTGCTCACTCCTTGGTAAATTTGCGTGCATGAGCTCAATGTTATCTATATGAAACACATGAACTAACACCCTCTAGTGGTGAAAAACTGTCAAAAGCAGAGACGGCCTCAGGGTCTAAAAAATTAGCATATGAACCTCCTAGGTTTAGCTTTCAACTAAAAATACCAAGAGAACAAAGCAAACTTGGTGATAAAAGTAAAAAAAATAAATTGTATTTTTGACACATAGGACCTGCTGGCTGAAAATTGTATTTTTGCTACAAATTGGACCTGCTGGCTGAAAACTGCATTTTTTACAGAAAAATGTAAAACTGAGTTATGCATTTAACTGATTGTAATTAATCATAATTGCTTGTGAAAATCATTGTTTGGAATTGTTTTAGATTTTCTCATGTTGGATGGTGGATATCTAGATATTATATATTTTTTTTTTTAAATAGTTTTTTTATTGAGGATTTTCAAACAATACAACAGTTGGCAATAGTCACAGATGATGCAATTGTAAACTCAAAAACATACAAAATACATGTACAGATATTATATGTTTTTATTGGTTCCCAAAATTATACTACAATATATCAACCTACATTTTAATTAAAGTGTGTGCAAAGTGGGTACATTGTCAGTTGACATCCGATTTAAAGGAGAGAATGGTGGAATTCTGCCCGGATCTGCTTGAAGCGTTTAAAGCCAATGAAAACACATTTTTTTCCGATCTGGTGACAGGGGATAAACTGTGGGCATATCTTTATTTGATCTGGAAATGAAAAATTAGTCCATGTTATATCGTCACACCTCTTCTCCAAGGCCTAAGAAGTTCAAGAACCAGCGATAAGCACAGAAAGTCATGGTTACTGTTTCTTGGGATGACAAGGGCATTATTCTCCTTGATTCTTTGGAACATGGTGGTACCATTAACATCGAGCGATACATTGAGACTCTCCTGAAGCTTAGAGAAGCGATTAGGAGGAAGAGACAGATCAAGAATCTGAAAGTGATTCACATTCACCATGACAATGCACGACCACACAGCTCTTTGGCAACAAGTCACGCAATCAGCTCACGCAATTGAGCTGGTCCATGGTCCCCCATCGACAGTACAGCCCGAATCTAACATCTTCCTACTTCCACCTGTTCAGTCCAAAGAAGGACATTCTTTGGGGACAACAATTTTATGACACAGATGAGGTGAATGTGACTGTGAAGAAATGGGTACAACAGTGTACACCTGAATTTTTTCAAAGAGGATTCAAGAGTTGGGTTTGATGATGGAGAAAATGCATTGCTGGTAATAGAGACTATGTTGAGTAGTACCTCTGTATAGAGGAAGAATTACTCCAACAACATGTGTAATTTGAACGACTTACATCAGTTAATAAAAAAGTTATGCCCACTTTTGCATTACTTTTGGTACAGCCCTTGTACTTTTGGCCATATAGTGTATCTGCATATTTAATATAATAATAATATGTATTCTGTTAGTAAAATGTGCATTATTTGCTATCCAGACACTCCTCAATGAGTCATTGTATAGCAAGTAGAAGGGTTAGTTTCTAAAATCCATGGAATGCCCTCAAACCTCTCTGGAGGTGACGGATACATTATGATTTTAAAATGTAAACTACAAGGTGAGCAGGCAAAATAAACAGTAAATTACCAAGTTTCTTTTCACTGTTCAAAATTAAACTTTTTATGGGAAATAAAATAATTTGAGATGTGTCATGAATATTTGCAAATTTTTATCATAAGACATTGTTGTATACAATTTTGCATAGAATGTGTATATATATTTGACATATAAATCCTCTTCACACAGGTGTAACAAGCCTAAAAACTAAATGGCAGATTTATCAATCCTGAATCATCACAAGTATAATTTAATTAACATTTTTTTTTTCTCTCAAGATTAGTCATGTAGCATGAACAAAAAAAATTAATATTCCAAGCCTTTGAAGAAGAGACCCTGCGGCTATATGTATTTGCATTTCTGACAGGGAACTGGCAACAAACACCGTAGGTTAGCATTTTCCGGAGGTTGCGCATGAGTGCGCACCTACAGATAGTCACAATTGTTTCTCATACTTTACATTAAAATCTTTCCCAGAATGTGGGTCTACGTCTGTTCTGATATGTCAGTGCAATAATGAGATCTATTATACAGCCAAGATTTCTTTTGTTTAAGTTCCAAGTTCTTTCAATAGGATAACTTAGTAGTCGTGTTAAAAATATGCATTGAAGCGATTTTGCAGGCTAGAAACAGGCAGTTGATCTCATTGACATGTTACAGATGAATCCATTTACAAAATTAAAAACTTTTTTTTTTTTTTTAAATACTGAAAGTGGGTAAACGACTTCAATTTTGAAAATAAATAAAGTGGGTAAACGACTTCAATTTTGAAAATAAATAAATATTTTATAAGGCTCTGTAGTCTGCTGCACAAAAGCATTTTATTCAAAATAATATATTTTAAAATTCAATACTTTAAAAGGTTTAAGAGGAATTGGCAAAGGAAGTGAAAAAGAAAATTACTAAATTCCATTGGTAAAAACAGCCACTGTTAGACAATAACAGATTATAAAAGAAAACTCCCCACAGACTTTAATTAATAAAATAATTTGATTTTGGTCATTTGAAAAATGATTTCTGTAGTTTAAACTGTATTTTTATTTTGAGAAAATTCTACTAAAATGTACTTCTCATTTGAAATTAAAAGTGCTATTGCATTGTCTTTTTATAATGTATTTGTTGATTATGCAATTATACTGTATATAATAGTCCTGTAAAATATTTCAAGCATATATCTCAGTGTCACATACGAGACACATTATATAGAAAGATGATAGATAGATAGATAGATAGATAGATAGATAGATAGTCTGAGGAAGGGGAGCTGTATCCTTGAAACGTTACACTTTAATAAATACACGTGTGATTTTCAAAAGAGAGTGCAAGAGTTTTTGTTATTATCTTACATGGGTTTCTGGCACCCTTTTGAAGTGAGAAGCGTGCACTCCATTTGGATATTGTGTATATATATATAAAAATAATTCATTAAAATTATGGAGGAGATAAAAAACCAAGATTAAAATCCTCCGGGTCTCCCAATGAAATCAATACAAAAATATTTGCATAGAAAATTAGCACATCTAGGCAAGAAAGTAAACGGGGATTCTTGCCTAGATGTGCTAAATTTCTATGCAAATATTTTTGTATTGAGATATATATAGATATATATATATATTTTTTTATATATATACACACACACACATTATATATATATATATATATAATCTTCTTTATATGAAGAAAGGATACCCACATGAAGTAATTGAAGGAGATTTGTTTAACCCAAAATGTCTCCAGTGGAGCAGGTAATGTGAGGTTTAACATGCCAGCAATGCTTAAACATTATACACATTTCAAGGGCAGAAACAAAGAAAAACTTTTATGAACAATTAGACCAATGATTGACCAATGTTGCTTCATTTCCCCAAAATATCAAGAATATTAAGAATATTCATGCTTAATAGTAGCTCTCTTTGTTATATTCATGCCTCATGCTCTTCTAGCAGTCATTGCCTGTTTATTAAGTTTCTACTCAGGGTGTGCTGTTTATTGTTATTTTTGATTGCTCACTGTTACAGACTTGGATTCTGGACTTTGCCTTTTTATCTGCCCCTTGGTACTTCATTGGATCAGCTGTTTTCTTTGATCTTGGAACTGGACTTTAACTACGCTTTACTTTAACCCTGGTTTCCTGTACCACTGGATTGTATCCTTTTGCAGTTCTAGGTTTCCTTGCTCAGTATCACCAGATTGATCCAGTACTGTACAGTCCGGACTGCATCCAGAGCTTCAGACTGGTGTAAAATATTTAATTTGCCATAAAAAAATAATAAAAAGCACCATTTGTCAAGTATCAGACATCAACTTTGGAGCTCTTGCAAAACAGGCTCCCTAATGCAAGTTATGACACTCAAGTCAAAATTAAACTTTCATGATTCAGATAGTGCATGCAATTTTAAAGAACTTTCAAATTTACTTCCATTAACAAAATGTGCACATTATTTTTATATTTTGAGTTACCAGCTCCTACTGAGCATGTGCAAGAAATCACAGAATATATTTATACATATACAGGGGTGGTGGAAATATACATAACTTTTAAATTTGTCATACTAAGTGTTAGTGCATTGTCTTTTTATCATGTATGTGTTGATTATACCAAGCTACTATATTTGCTGGTCCTTTAAGAAGCAAGTAGGGCTGCAAGTTGCCCATCACAAAAATACTAGACAATCTCTAGGTGACTGGGCACACTGGTAGCCTGGGTAACACAAAAATCCACCACACTTGATCCAACCATGTTTATTTTTTACAATTGAGCAGTTTTTCCCCATATCTGCCAATAACAACAAATCAACCATTTTATTTCTTCAGCTGCAGCACCACATAAACAATAGTGATTTGACCCCTTGACTTTCACTCTTTTTTTCTACATATTTTAATCCATTGAGGCATAGTAGGCATGGGCTTTAAAAAAACCTGCATATTTAAAGTGAATGCAGACATCCCACCTCTCCCGGAAGTTCTGGGAGTCTCCCGCATTGAAAAAGCTGCTCCCTGACACCTGCAAATTAAAACACAATCTCGCGGAAATAGCGGTGCCAGAGAAAATCAAATTTGTGCCTGCACTTTTCATTTCTACCTCTAGGTGTCACTGTTCTGTTATAGCTCAATGTAAATAGTTACTGTGTTCCTCTCTGGACTTTTCTCCCCCTTCCTGAGCTCTAGTGTAGTGTGAGGCATAGCAGCAGACCTGATATAGGTGAGATTTTTAATTGCCATTAAATTGTGGTTCTTTTTAATACTTTCACTGAGAGTCTGAGTTTGTTTTCATCCATTGAGGACATCAAGGATACCGGCACTAATGCTGAGACAGTGAGCTGGGACACTAAGCTCCCAGTCTGCCCCATTTAGCACAATTGGGTGCTGCTCCATTTATTATTCATTTAGCATCTTATTCATTTAGCATCTTATATATCCATATATATCCACTGTATCACACTAGGAGGAGCCTTTGTTTTGTGATTTTGTTCACAGAGAAAATTTGTATCCTGGTCGTTTTATTTGGCAAAGAGCCGACTACAGATTTGGGTGTGATCAACACAGAAGGAGCTGTATATACAAAGCAGCAGGAACACTTATATTAAGAGGACATCTACACCTTTGGATCACCTAAGGACTGGTATCTTTCTTTAGAGACCCAAAAACATCTTTACAGACATTTATCATCACTGGTATATCATTAATGTTATATGTATAACATCACATTTGTTCCTTAGGTTTCCAATTACCTTGTTGGGTTCAATCCATACTAGCATTATATACTTTGGGATTTTATATAATATAAGAATCCTCTTGGTTATAGTATTGTATTGGCAACTGTCTTTTGCGCCCCCTAGAGTTGACACTTAGTGTGATCAGCAAGTTTTTTGATACCTATAGGTGAGATGTGCAGACTCCCATACTCTATATTGTGCAGACTCCCATAATCTATATTGTGCAGACTCCCATACTTTATAGCTTTATTATGGTAATACATATTTATACATGCAAGGTTCATCTTGTATTTTTTATTTATATATGTCTTTTTTTTTTCTCACATACTTTTTGTGATAACATTTTCAACTATTTCATAATCTTAACACGGAGGAATTCTAAATTGGGGGGCTGGGAGGTACTATACAGAGGTGGTACAGTGAGGTACTATAGTGAGATGGTGGTACAGTGAGGTACTACAGTGAGGTTGGCACGCAATGAGGTAGTATAGAGAGGGGTGGGGGGCACCTCCCTGAAATGAGTTTTGCAATCTGCAATCCACTAATAGCCTCCGGGGCATGACATTTGTGCAAAGGGCCTGAACGCCCCGGGGAAGAAACAACTATTAGTGGATTGCAGATTCGTCATCTGAGAATCTGAGAATATCAACAAACAGTACAAATTTAAGGAATGAAATTCTGCCTAATTTTTTTTTAATTCTATCCTATGACGTGAGCGAGTACAGTCAACTTAACATTCACTTTAAGTGTCCAGTATTTTTGTGAAGATTTTACTAAATACTGGACTATCCTGTTGAATACTGGACACGTGGCAACACTACATGCAAGAGAAGGGAGGCACTGTACAAGGGTTTCCTTGTGCAACGTTAAATGTGTGCAGTGCTATTTGTTTCAATATCAGATAACACAGACTTAAAGGGACAGTCTACGCAAAAATTGTTATTGTGTAAAAAGATAGATAATGCCTTTACTACCCATTCCCCAGCTTTGCACAACCAACATTGTTAGATTAATATATTTTACAACATTTAACCCTCTAAATTTCTGCCTGTTTCAAAGGTTCTATTGGCAGCCTCTTAAACACATATTTTATTTGATTTTCACAACAGGAGACTGATAGTTCATGTGGGCCATATAGATAACAATGTGATAACGCCCAAGAAGTTTTTTTTAAGATTTATCACAACACAGTACTAAATGCAACTCAATAGATTTTAAATAGTCACAGTTTGATCAGGCGGCTGTCAGAAGATGCTTAGATACAAGGTAATCACAAAGGTAAAAAGTATATTAATATAACTGTGTTAGTTGTGAAAAACTGGGTAATGGGTAATAAAGGGATTATCTAGCTTTTAAAACAATAAAAATTCTATTGTAGACTGTCCCTTTAAAGAAACAATCTAGCCAAAACTGAAATACCTATGAATGCCTTTAAATTCTGAGCAAACACATTTTACAATATAATATTAACAAAAATACTTCAAATAAAAGCCATCACTGTTTTAAGTGAGAGCTCTTAATAATGTAAAATATATGGTTTATGCATCAGCATTTTAACGATGTGTCTGCTCAGAGAGCCATTTACACCTTGTAGTAATATGTTGACTTTCATCTTAATTTACACAACTCAGTGTGCTGCTTGTTCTTTGCACAGGTACACTGTTTAAAATGCTGGTGCATGAAGCATATTTAGATATGGTTATCATGCGCACACACACAGAGTAAAAGTTGTGATACCTTTTACTAGAAACCTTTTTTTGCTAATACAAAAATTCTTCTATTCAAAATTGGTATCCACTTGTGTGCATGTCAATTTGGGCTGGAAGATCTCTTTAAAGCATAATCTCATCTTATTTTTGAGATATTCAATTGATGCTTTTTCATATTCTTGACAGAATTTTGAGTTTAAGATCATCTCAGACACCATACTTTAACAATGAGGGGTTACATTTGTAATGCCCTACGTGAAAAAGTTTCTTAATCCTTTACAACATAATTTTCAAACAAACCCTTTAAATTTAGTTTATTTTTTATTTTGAAGTAATCGTAATCTTTATCATTGAACACCAAATATTCTAAAATGCTTAAAATGAGCAAGCTCTGGATGAAACCTTGTTCCCTGTATTCAGCCTATACCGCTTTCTAGCTTGCTAGTTCTGCAGGCTTGCTAAGGGAACCCACAGGAGAGAAAAGCTGAGAAAGAAAAATGATAAATAATTCAAAGCCACTAACATCAAGTCTGATGTAGATATAAAAATAGGCAGAAAACATTAGCGTTACATGTTTACATTACAATAGCTCTGTGTCCACAGAAAAAAAACACAAAACAAAAAAAAACAGTTTTCCATAGTTTATTTATACTGACAACAAAAATAAAATTTGATTTAGTCTAAAGCATTATTTATTTTGACAGATGCGCAAAAAAGGCACATATAATAACACCCCCAAAAAAATTATGAGATGGATCTACCATTTATACTTCCCTACTGCAACTGCAGATATTTACTTGATTTTGTCTCCCAAGGAAGACAACACAACGCGTTAGGACCTAGTTTTACACTGCATTCACCATATAACTCCCATTTGTTTACAGTATTACCCTATGAGTAGCTCCAGCCCTGGCACTCCCAGCAAACACGCCACCTACAAAAATGCTCCCGCACTGCTGAACGTGCCTGGAGGAAATCCCGCTCTGAACCTGATTTTATGCACTATAAGTTCCTTCTTCACTCTTACACCTCTGCACTTCACCTAGCTAAACAAACCTATGTCTCTTCTTTTATATCCACTCACTCCTTAAACCCTTTTAAATCTCTCCACTACCCGCCTGCACCTCCCCCCTCATCTGCATTCAGTGCTTAAGACCTGGATGACTACTTTTTCAATAAAACTCTTACCATCCGAACAAACATCCCAACAAAAGCCTTCAATCTCCCAACTTCGCTCCCAGTCACCACCTCTGCTTCTCTCTGCACCCTCCTCCCAACCACTGCGAGTGAAGTGGCTTCCCTATTGTCTTCTTCACACCTCACTACCTGCCCCCTTGACCCTATTCCTTCACATATAATACCTTCCCTGTCTCCCACCCTCACTCCTGCTCTTACTCATATATTCAACCTATCCCTTTCTACCAGCTCATTCCCTGCCTCCTTCAAACATGCAAAGGTCACCCCCATCCTCAAAAACCCCTCCCTTGATCCTAGCTCTCCTGCAAACTACCGCCCCATATCATTGCTCCCACTAGCTTCAAAAAACTTCCTTGAAAAACTCACCTAACCCCCTTCCTGTCCTCCAACTCATTGCTCGACCCCCTGCAATCTGGCTTCCGTCCCCAACACTCAACTGAGACTGCCCTCATCATGGTTACCAACGATCTCCTCTCTGCTAAAAACAAAGGCTACTACTCTATACTCATCCTACTTGACCTCTCAGCTGCCTTTGACACTGTTGATCATCCACTTCTCCTACAGACCCTCGGCTCTCTTGGGCTCTGTGACACTGCCCTCTCCTGGATTCACTCTTATCTCTCTAACAGATCCTTCTCCATCTCTTTTGCTGGTGACTCTTCCTCTCCATTGCCTCTGTCTGTTGTAGTACCTCAAGGCTCTGTCCTGGGTCCTCTACTCTTCTCTATTTACACTTCTTCACTGGGTAAACTCATCAACAGCTATGGCTTCAAATATCCCCTCTATGCTGATACCCAGATCTACCTTTCCACCCCTGCACTCTATCCTTCTGTCAATTCTCACATCAGTGACTGCTTATCTGGCATTTCCTCCTTGATGGCCTCTTACCACCTAAAAATAAACATGTCCAAGACTGAACTACTTCTAATCCCCCCTCTAACTTGAGCCAGTTTCTAATTTTTCCATCACTGTTGGCGGCACCACTATCTCCCCATCAGCCCAAGTCCACTGCCTCAGAGTCACACTTGACTCAAATCTGTCCTTCATTCCCCACATCCAATTGCTCTCTTCATCCTGCCGCAACCACCTACGCAATATCTCCAAAATTTGTCCGTTTCTGAGTGCTGAAGCTACTAAACAGCTAATCCACTCCCTGGTAATTTCCCAACTTGACTACTGTAAAAACCTACTACTATCTGGCCTCCCTCTCTTCTGTTTCTGCTGCACCTCTCTGAGTCCCTTCACTGGCTCCCCATTCACAGCAGAATTAAATTCAAAATTCTCACCCTGATCTACAAAGCCCTCACCAATGCTGCCCCACCCTACCTGTCCTCACTCATCAAGAAATATACCCCAGCCCGCCCCCTAAGATCCAACAATGACCTGCTTTTTGCATCCTCGACCATCGCCTCCTCTCATGCTAGACTACAGGACTTCTCTCGTGCGGCACCAACCCTCTGGAACGCACTTCCTTGAGCTGTCAGACTTTCCCCTAACCTCTCCTCCTTTAAACGTTCCCTAAAGACCTTTTTGTTCAGGGAAAAAAATTTAACTTACCTAACAGTTGCCCTCATCTATCTCCTCACTAATATCATTCTAACCCTTGCAGTCCCCACCTCCTGTTTCCCATCCTCCTACCCATCTAGATTGTAAGTCCCCTTAGGAATAGGGCCCTCAATTCCCCCTGTATTTGTCTGTGAAATTTTGTCTCTTATTGTATTGTTTCTCCATTCTACTTTTACCCTTGTACCCATGGACAGCGCTGTGGAATCTGTTGGCGCTGTGGAATCTGTTCAATATTCAATAAAAATCTCAATCAACAATAAAGAGAATGGAGAGCCGGATGGAGGATAATTGTAGGGGAGCAAGAGAGACAAACACAGTACCTTGCACCGGGTGTGCGCCACTCCCATGGGAGCTCCAGGGGCTTTGTAGTACTTCTCACAAATGGCCCGTCCTGCTGCTACATCGCAAGCACTGTTACCAATCCACTTCACGCGCTGACTGCAGAGTGGTCACATGGGTCTCTCTCTGCCTATGTCACAAACTCTGTGTGCTGTAATCGGCAAACGTCAGATCTCCGGCTGTGTGCAGGTACAGCTGCTATCTTTAGGCCAATAGAGTAAAACTTAGCTTTTATTATAAAAGCATTAAAAGTGGGCACAATTAAGGACAAATAATCCAAGACAGACCTCTGGCTGGTAAGTAGATAGTCTATCTCACGCGTTTTGGATGAACTCTGTAAACTAAGATTACAGAGTTTATCTGGAACGCGTAAGCTAGGCTATCTGCTTACCAGCCAGAGGTCTCTCTTGGATTATTTGTCCTTAATTTTGCCCACTTTTATAATAAAAGCTAAGTTTTACTCTACATGCTGCTGTCGATCGTTTACTTTTGCTTTGGTATGAGTGTGCAGATTGTCATAAAAATTGGACAAATAGGATAATTCTCAGTTTGCTAAAATAAAAGGGACAGAAAAAAATGCAAAATCCTCTCTCAAATAAAGTTTAGTGAATCCTACCCTATCTTTTACATTACATATTTATTTATTGCATCAGAAAATAAATGCTTTAAAAATATTTAAAACTGTCATTGTGTTAGCAAAATTTGCATTGTTTAACAGTCCTGAGACACACCCCTTGATCAGCCTTTCATATGTTGTGTATCTTACTTCATTTGCTGTGTCCAATAAAGACCGGTGTCCAATAAGGACCGGTTATAAATGAGCTTCTGCATAAAATCAACCAATCACTATGCACCATATAGTCAGGACAGGGTACTGCATTCCATGGAGTTTTTAAATTGTGCATAATCAAACAGTTTGTCCTTGTTCACAAGTAAAGCACAAAAATAATAATGCTATTGTTTTTTAAAACAATATCAATAGTGCTTGCATTGTTGCGCTCATACACAAGTCCAAAGTTATTATTTTATAGCTTGAGCTAGGGCGCTGTAAAATCAGCATGTTAGACGACACGCATGCGCTAAACCGTTCACATAAAATGTCTATGGGGATGTACAGTAAAATTCATGTTGGATAATGCTCAAGCAATAAGACAATTGTGCGCTATTCTGCGGGTGCTTGAAATCGATGGTACGCAGAGTCATGCTATTCTTTTAGTTTAGTGCTATACCATTAATGATAATGGTTTTCTCCAAAATGTACAGCAGAATTTTGGATTAAACTTAAGCGCAAAACTTAAAAGACCATTAAATACAGTAGAATCACATAACAAACATGTGCATAGTAAAAAGACAATGTCATAACTGTCACTCTGAATTTTAAATAAGCAGTAGATTTTTTCCCTAACATATTTCAAAATTATTTGACGGCTCCTGTATCATGTGACAAACATGAGCCAATCACAGACTCATATATGTATGCACTGTGAACATGCTCAGCAGTAGCTGGTGCCTCCAAAACTGCATATAAAAAGACTGCACAATTTGATAAGGGGTGTAAATTAGAAAGTCTCTTAAAACGACATTCTCTGTCTAAATCATGAACGTTTAATTTGACTTTAGTGTCCCTTTAAATGAGCATACAAGTATGCTAATAGCACATTATTCTTTGCAAGAGGTTGTGCAGTAGATAACACATCCTAGACCAGTGATGGCGTACCTTGGCACTCCAGATGTTTCAAAACTATGTTTCCCATAATGCTTAGGCACTCTGAAGTCTAGTTGAGCATTATGGGAAATGAAGTTCTGAAACAACTGGAGTGCCAAGGTTCGACATCACTGTCCTAGACTATTGATTGTGCTCCACTTGTAATCTAGCCCTTTAAATGACAATTAAACACAGTAGAATAGCATAATCATTAAATGCATAATTAATAGACAATGCAAAAATCTGTTTGAATTTCACGAGTAGTAGATTTTTTTCAGACAGATTTCAAAGTTAGTTTCATTTTCCTTCCAGTTACATCATGTGACAGACATCAGCCAATCACAAAATGCATATACTTATATTCTGTGAATCATGTACATGCTCAGTAGCTGGTGCCTCAGAAAGTGTGCAAATAAACATTTTGCACATATTTAGATAATGGGTGTGAATTGGAAAGTTTTCATTTTCCTTTAAACGGGAATTCATTTTTCAGTTTTATGTTCTAAAGTTCCTTTAATATTTACAGATAATTCTAAAATTATTTGTCTATATCTATTGCCCACATTTTTTTATTATACAGTGCCAGCTATTTAAATCTGAATGTTTGTTCATCCGCACATTTTTCTGCCTAAATTCTCTCATGTTAGAAAGCTATTATAATTATTTCTTTTTATTCTCATTTTACTTTTTATGTGGCATTTTGCTTGAATTCATTTTTTTGCAACATTAAGATATTGCAGTGAAAAATGATCTAAAAAAAATATTTTGACATATGTCTGAAGCACCACAATTATTTTAGCATAAAATGTAAATTAAAAACATGAAAAACACATATTTTGGATAACGACATTTTCAAGAAAATGCAGCCAAAAGATAAAATACAGCTAGGAAACCATTTATCTAAGCTGCTTAGGACCAGAAAAGGTTTGGATTTCGGAATAATCTGGATTTTGGAATATTTGCAAAATGGGACAGTTTGAATGGGATGGAACCAATTGTAATCAACAATATCTTATGTTATTTATGCAATATTTACGTCATAGAACAGCTTATACATGTAAGATAAATGTACAGTAATGTAATCAGAAAGGTAATATTTGTTGTTTCAAAGGGACATTATAAACTAGATTTTTCTTTGCATGAATGTTTTGTAAATGATCCATTTATATAGCCCATACAGGTTGTTGTTGTTGTTTTTCTTTTAAAACATTTTTTTGCTTATTTTTAAATAATATTGCTCTGATTTTCAGACTCCTAACCAAGCCCCAAAGTTTTAGGAAAATACCGATGTATACCTACTCCAGCTTGCTCCTGTTTGTGTAAAGGGTCTTTTCATATGCAAAGGAAGGGGGAGTGACTGTTATTACCCACTTGCAGTGGGCTTTCCAGCTACCTTTTTAACAGAGCTAAACTAGGAGCTTCTAAGTAAGGTTTCAAACAGTTTTATATTGGATTTTTATATCAGTATCTGTGCATATTATTCTTTATAGTAGTGTCTATTATATGCAGTTATATGAAAATTGGTGTATACTGTCCCTTTAAATAAAGGCAGAGAAGATTGTGACTAACAGACAGGGAAAACTAGTATTTTTTGATAATTTTCTTTTTAAAAAAAAGTGTGTATATATATATATATATATATATATATATATATATATATATATATATATATATATATATATATTTATTAATTAAAAAAATTGGATTTCAGAATAAGTTTTAATTTGGGAATTCCAGATTTGGGGATTTGTACCTGCACTGGCATTTTCATTTACACCTATATAACATTACATAGGTTTAGAACTTTGGGCATGTTTCAAACTGGCTTAATTGCAATCAAACCATTATGAATTTGAGATAGTTTTGGTAAAATGGATACTTCAGTGCAGTTGGGAATAAGTATCACCTGTTAACATTCAAATGGCCATTGTGAAAAAGTACAGCTGCTTTAACATAAAGGGACACTAAACCCAAATGTTTTCTTTCATGATTCAGATAAAGCAGGCAATTTTAAACAACTTTCAAAATTTACTACTACAGGGAGTGCAGAATTATTAGGCAAGTTGTATTTTTGAGGATTAATTTTATTATTGAACAACAACCATGTTCTCAATGAACCCAAAAAACTCATTAATATCAAAGCTGAATAGTTTTGGAAGTAGTTTTTAGTTTGTTTTTAGTTATAGCTATTTTAGGGGGATATCTGTGTGTGCAGGTGACTATTACTGTGCATAATTATTAGGCAACTTAACAAAAAACAAATATATACCCATTTCAATTATTTATTTTTACCAGTGAAACCAATATAACATCTCAACATTCACAAATATACATTTCTGACATTCAAAAACAAAACAAAAACAAATCAGTGACCAATATAGCCACCTTTCTTTGCAAGGACACTCAAAAGCCTGCCATCCATGGATTCTGTCAGTGTTTTGATCTGTTCACCATCAACATTGCGTGCAGCAGCAACCACAGCCTCCCAGACACTGTTCAGAGAGGTGTACTGTTTTCCCTCCTTGTAAATCTCACATTTGATGATGGACCACAGGTTCTCAATGGGGTTCAGATCAGGTGAACAAGGAGGCCATGTCATTAGATTTTCTTCTTTTATACCCTTTCTTGCCAGCCACGCTGTGGAGTACTTGGACGCGTGTGATGGAGCATTGTCCTGCATGAAAATCATGTTTTTCTTGAAGGATGCAGACTTCTTCCTGTACCACTGCTTGAAGAAGGTGTCTTCCAGAAACTGGCAGTAGGACTGGGAGTTGAGCTTGACTCCATCCTCAACCCAAAAAGGCCCCACAAGCTCATCTTTGATGATACCAGCCCAAACCAGTACTCCACCTCCACCTTGCTGGCGTCTGAGTCGGACTGGAGCTCTCTGCCCTTTACCAATCCAGCCACGGGCCCATCCATCTGGCCCATCAAGACTCACTCTCATTTCATCAGTCCATAAAACCTTAGAAAAATCAGTCTTGAGATATTTCTTGGCCCAGTCTTGACGTTTCAGCTTGTGTGTCTTGTTCAGTGGTGGTCGTCTTTCAGCCTTTCTTACCTTGGCCATGTCTCTGAGTATTGCACACCTTGTGCTTTTGGGCACTCCAGTGATGTTGCAGCTCTGAAATATGGCCAAACTGGTGGCAAGTGGCATCTTGGCAGCTGCACGCTTGACTTTTCTCAGTTCATGGGCAGTTATTTTGCGCCTTGGTTTTTCCACACGCTTCTTGCGACCCTGTTGACTATTTTGAATGAAACGCTTGATTGTTCGATGATCACGCTTCAGAAGCTTTGCAATTTTAAGAGTGCTGCATCCCTCTGCAAGATATCTCACTATTTTTGACTTTTCTGAGCCTGTCAAGTCCTTCTTTTGACCCATTTTGCCAAAGGAAAGGAAGTTGCCTAATAATTATGCACACCTGATATAGGGTGTTGATGTCATTAGACCACACCCCTTCTCATTACAGAGATGCACATCACCTAATATGCTTAATTGGTAGTAGGCTTTCGAGCCTATACAGCTTGGAGTAAGACAACATGCATAAAGAGGATGATGTGGTCAAAATACTCATTTGCCTAATAATTCTGCACTCCCTGTATTATCAATTTGTCTTCATTCTCTTGGTATCTTTATTTGAAAAGCAGGAATGTAACACTTAGGAGCCAGCCCATTTGTGGTTCAGCACGTTGGGTAGCGGTGGCTAAATATAGCTCCTAAGCTTACATTTCCTTTTTTCAAATAAAGATACTAAGAGAACACAGAAAATTTAATAATAGGAGCAAATTAGAAAGTTGCTTCAAATGACATGCTCTACCTGAATAATGAAAGATACATTTGGGTTTAGAATCCCTTTAACCATTGCAAAAAACAAACAAAAACAAAGCTCAGTACATTCTTCACTTTATAGCTGGAGTGTCTAGAAGCAATACAAATAAACAGACTAGGATTGTTGCCTGATGCATATTCCTAAAGACAAGTGCAAGGCAGGTGCCCTCCATATGATACAATCAAGCTTCCTTATTTTAGAATATCGATTACTCAAAATAAATTATATTTAAAGGAACATGCTTTGGTCTATTATGTCATTTTTGTTGAATTATTTGCAAGTTTACTATTTCACACATTTTTTAGTATAAAATGCTAATAAGAACATTCATTTTGTTACTACAATGTAACGGTCTTGCATATAAAATTTTAAGTTTTTAAATAATTTAGTACCGTCACTGATTAAAGGGACACTGAACCCACATTTTTTTTCTTTCATGATTCAGATAGAGCATTACATTTTTATCAACTTTCTAATTTATTCCTATTATCAATTTTTCTTCGTTCTCTTGCTATCTTTATTTTAAAAGCAGGAATGTAAATCTTAGCAGCCAGACGATTTTAGGTTCAGCACCATGGATAGCGCTTGCATATTGGAGGCTGACATTTGCCCACCAATAAGCAAGCATAACCCAGGTTCTCAACCAAAAATGGGCCGGCACCTATGCATCACAATCCTGCTTTTTAAATAAAGATAGCAAGAGAACAAAGAAAAATTGATAATAGGAGTAAATTAGAAAGTTGCTTAAACTTACATGCTCTATCTGACTCATGAAAGAAATTATTTGGGTTTAGTGTCTCTTTAACGATTTGTAACTTTAAAACCCTGATGAGTTTGCTTATTTTATCTGTCTTAATTGTGGAGAGTTAGGGTTAGCTGTAAATGTGTCCTCTGCTCAAAGCAAACAAATAGCTAATTTAGGTAATTTGCACAAGACTTAGGTAGGTTACAAAATTTAATTTTAGGCCCCAGAAGACCTGAATAATTGTTACAAGCAAGAGATTATTACTGTCACTTTTAATTAAAGGGGCAGTCAAATTACAAACTAATATTATATTATATTTTATGTTATAACATAAAACGCTGCTCCTTGCTCTAATGAGCGGGTCTGGTTTTCCCCACAGCACATCGCGGCAACACTGTCTAGTCACAGTGTGCCCGGTCGAGCCATTAAAATGATTGTAGCTCACTCTCGCTCTGGTCTAGTAGCAGGAGCGAGCTACATTAATTTTAATGGCGCAACCGGGCACACTGTGACTCGACAGTGTAGCCGTGATGCGCTGTGGAAAAACCAGACCCGCTCAGTAGAGAAAGGAGCAGCGTTCTGGAAAAAGGACCTTTAAACATAAAATTGCTCTGCAATACTTTAGTGTATAAATCTGGCGGTAAGCTAATGTTATATAATTTGGCACTATGTGCAGAATTATATAACATTAGTTTGTAAGTTTACTGCCCCTTTAATTTAATATAATTATGGTTGGTAAGAATACATTTTAAAAAACAATTTTCAATTAAAGTTTATTTTTAGAAAACTCTTTATTAAGATTAAACCAAACCCCATACCTTTGGTGCTGTCATCTGTTACGTGTCCTCAAGAATTTTGTGTTGGTGGCAATACAACTCCCAACCTATTGTCAGCAGAATTTGGGCAAAAATAGTTTGTCTGTAACGTGGTTGATGAATGCTTGGAATTAATTAAATCAAATACAGACGGAGCACTTGGACTCCAAGGCAAAGTATGTAACATACATATATCTCTCATCTTGTTTATGGTTTTTGTTAGACATGTGCATTTGTTTTGAATGCACATTCGTTAACAAAACACTGATATTTATGTGATTTTCACAAAACAAATATCCAAACAAATTCAGCCTGAAATTTAAAAATGAATGAATAAGTGTGTGTGTGTATATATATATATATATATATATATATATATATATACACACAGGTAGCCCTCAGTTTACGCCGGGGTTAGGTTCCAGAAGGAATGGTTGTAAATCGAAACCGTTGTAAATTGAAACCCAGTTTATAATGTAAGTCAATGGGAAGTGAGGGAGATAGGATCCAGGCCCCTCGCAAAATTGTCATAAGTAACACCTAATACATTATTTTTAAAGCTTTGAAATGAAGACTTTAAATGCTAAACAGCATTATAAACCTAATAAAATAATCACACAACACAGAATATATAATTAAACTAAGTTAAATGAACAAAAACATTTGCTAAACAGCATTATAAAACTAATAAAGTAATCACACAACACAGACTTCACTTGCATTTTTTTGCAAACAGTTCTTTCTATGCATTTCAATCTGGACTGATTTATAGACAGGGAGATCTTGTTCCTTTGAAATCTACTCTATAGCTCAGATCTGGTTAAACTGATTAATTTCAGCTTGCTTGGATTTGCTGCAACACAAGCGGGCAGCTCCACCTACTGGCTATTTTAATAAATGCACTGCTTCTCAATGCTTTTCAATAGCAGTCACATGACTGGAAAAAAAGGTTGTTATTCTGAAACGGTGTAAATTGAACCGTTGTAAAACGAGGGCCACCTGTATGTATATATATATATATATATTTCCCCCCACTTTCTAAAAATAAAAACATATGATATTTTTAAATATAAAATTAAAATGAAAGGATATTGCATAATGCTGTTGTGGAAACAGGAAAGGGAGATCTTTGTAATGTTCATTCCAGATTGTATGATGACATTACAATGAAATTGCAGCACCCATTATGATCACAATATGCCAGTCTTGTCAACAAGTCATTAGGGATATTGAAAATGTGTTTGCTTTGCATATATTATAAAAAAAGAAGGCAAAAGTTCAATTACTTTGCATTTTCATTCTTACATGTGATGAAAAGCATCAAACATCTTTAAAAGCTTTATATATTAAGAATCTACAGATGCTATAAGCTGTGTTTTTTTGTGGTAGTAAAGAATATAATTGTAGTTTAGAAATTTTGTATAATGCATCCAAATTTTAACAAGTTATGAAAACACACTGACAAATACTTTATGTTGAATAGTTTGCTATTATTATTATTCTATTTTGCTTCTAAAGGACTATACAACGGAGTACATTAAAGGCATGTGTAAAGTAAAAAGTACTAAGAGGGGGAAGGCCTTTAAATCTGTTACGTAATATTCATTTATCTTGGTTCTCCCTTGTAGTACTCCACAAAAAAGCATGTGCCAAATTTGGACTCAGCAGAGACACATACATTCAATTTATAAGGCTTTATATACTGTAGGTCTTTAGAAATCTTCTTCAGCAGTACAAGAAACAAGATGTCCTTGTACCAAGAAACATAACTGCGATGGTGCAATGAGAAATACAATTGCAATTCATAGTACATTTTGGCATACATCCCTTGTGATGTTCTTGCTAAATAGAAGTTCTCTAACAAATGATTAAAAATTCAAGCCAAAGGTTTTATTACATGTACTTCCCAACAGTTAGCTAAATAAAAACTAAGGGCCAGATTACAAGTGGAGCGCTAAATATTGCTTTCGTGAAAATCATATTTGCGCTCCACTGAGTAATACCACCGCACGCTAATGTGCACTGTTATTGCAAGTTGATCGCAGTTGCTGGGAAGCATTGTGCTCACAAGAGTGCACTTCCTAGGCTGCAATGGGAGCCTTGTTCTGATGCCGTTATACACTGCACAGAACCAGAGCGCATCGAAGGGGGTAAGTAGCGCAGTGATGGCAACAAATTGTAAATATATATGTATATGCTTATATAGATATATAATTATGTGTTGATATGTGTATATACAATGTAAAGGCACTTTTCAGTGACTTTTTTTTTTTCAAACACCCCACACCTGCCAACTTTAGCCCCCCCAAAACTGCCTGATGCAGTTTATTTTATTAAAAAATAAAAATGCTACAATTTGTATTTTTTAATAAAATAGACACCACTGGATTTTGTGGGCATTTGGGGCACATTTATAAAATTAACCAGAGATCTGATCTTTGTTTAATTTATAAGGGCTAATTGCTACCAGTAGCCACTTGTAAAACAGATTATTTATTGAGCGCCCGCAAACTGCAAATTTGCCCATTTGCGGACGCGCAATAAATTAACGCTCCACTTGTAGTCTAGCCCTTAATCTGTTGAGAAGCCACTCCTTGTAAGATTCTCTTGTCAGCTAAGATAGTGCCTTAAAGGGACACTGAACCCAAATTTTTTCTTTCGTGATTCAGATAAAGCAAACAATTTTAATCAACTTTCTAATTTACTCCTATTATCAATGTTTCTCCTTTCTCTTGCTATCTTTATATGAAAAAGAAGACATCTAAGCTTTTTTTCTTGGTTCAGACCTCTGGACAGCAGTGTTTGATTGGTGGATGAATTTATCCACCAATCAGCAAGGACAACCTAGGTTGTTCACCAAAAATGGGCCGGCATCTAAACTTACATTCTTGCATTTCAAATAAAGATACCAAGATAATAAAGAACATTTGATAATAGGAATAAATTAGAAATTTGCTTAAAATGTCATGCTCTATCTGAATCACAAAAGAAAAAATTTGGGTACAGTGTCCCTTTAAGGATTAAAGGTACAGTCTACTTATAAAATGCTAGTGTTTAAAAAGATAATCCCTTTATTACCAATTCCCTAGTTTTGCATAACCAACACGGTTATATTAATACACTTTTTACCTCGGTGACTACTTTGTGTATCTAAGTCTCTGCAGACTGTCCCCTTATCTCAGTGTTTTTTGTTTTTTTAACAAACTTGCATTTTAGCCAATTAGTGCTGGTTCCTGCATAACTCCACGGGAGTAAGAATCATGTTATCTATTTGGCACACATGAACTTGCACTGTCTGACTAGTAAGCAGAAGGTTTGATAATACGTATCATAGCAATTAGCACCTGATGTATTGTACCTTGAAATTATTATTTTTATTTATTTTAATATATTCATCCACTTGAAATGCACCAACATGATGTAGATGCATACCAGAGGTAGATGAAACTTGCCTATGATTATGAACTGTACTTCTAGTGATATGAATAATATGTGTAACATGACAATAAGTGTGCCATTAGAAATCTGTTGCTGTATATCAAAACGAATATAAGAATAATTGTTTAATTCAACTAATAAATCAATCTCACTGTACATAAAGCAAAATAACTCCAAATAAGAAAGCAAAGCATACACTGAAGACGTATGTTTCACCAAGCTTATGCAAACCATAATGAGCATAAGGGACTGACATTCTTCAAGGGACATGAAATCCAAAACTATTCTTTAATGATTCAGAGAATCCAATTTTAAACAATATACCAATTTACTTCTAGTATCTAATTTGCTTCATTCTTTAGATATCTTTTGTTGAAAGAAATAGCAATGAATATGGGTGAGCCGATCGCACACAAGGCAACTATGTGTAGCTACCAATCAGCAACTACTGAGCCTATTTAGATATGAATTTGAACAAAGGATATCAAGAAAATGAAGCAAATTAGATAAAAGAAAAAAAAAATGGAAAGTTTTTTAAAATTGCATGTTCTTTCTAAATCATGAAAGAATGGGTTTCGTGTCCCTTTAACTTTAAAAGCATCTTGGCTGTTGTTGTAGCTGTAATAAGGGAAACAGGGATATATATATTTATTTTAAAGACAAAATAGAGAGAAAATATATCCTCTTACTAAAGAGAATGACTAAAGGACAGTAGTATACATTCCAGTGGCCAACCTTCCAAGACCAATAATTCAGGTGTATCAAGCAGTTTGAACAAAACAGATGCATGCAAATACATACAGGTTAGTGCAAAGAAATCTGCCTAGGAAATAGACATGCTCTGGACTAGGCTACATTTTATTATATCTACCTCTATGGAAACAAAAAGAACTGATTACAATGTACAATGCATTGAGAAACCTCATAGGATTATGGGTAATGCACAGAAATTGATGCTTTGCAATGCATAAAACTCTTGATGATGCAAACCAACAGAAACAAAATCACCAACCTCCATGTGCATCCATAATCCTGCACCCAGCAGCAGGCTACGTCTGGCGACACAGGTACAACCTAATATTCCCCTATCCTGCATACATTAATAAAGAGAGTAATCTTGTATATCTAAACACTTATAAATATATTATATGTAGCAATAACCCCATGTCTACAAGAGGCAGCTGCAATGTGTTGTGAAGCAAAGCAATGTTATCTGCCAGTCTAGTAGGTAGTATATAGTAAACAAACTATATACAAAAATGATACTCAACGATACTATTCTTTTCAGATCCATTGTGCGTTATTTTGCGTTTCTCAACAAATGTATTAAATGTAGAACTCTAACTGGAGTATTTGCATTAAATGCATTCTGCTTGACATCAACTTGTCCAGTAGCCAGACACAAAAACAGTCAAACACATGCACACATACATAAATATATATCCATATGCACACACAAACACAAACACACACACACACACATATACATACACAAATACATACACACACAAAACACATACATACACACAAACCTATGCACACATACATGCAAACGCGTGCACACATACATACACATTTACACATACAATATGCACACAGAACACATACATACACATTTACACATACAATATGCACAAAGAACACATACATACACATTTACACATACAATATGCACAAAGAACACATACATACACATTTACACATACAATATGCACAAAGAACACATACATACACATTTACACATACAATATGCACAAAGAACACATACATACACATTTACACATACAATATGCACAAAGAACACATACATACACATTTACACATACAATATGCACAAAGAACACATACATACACATTTACACATACAATATGCACAAAGAACACATACATACACAAACGCGCACACACACATATATCCATATACTCACTCACACACATATATATACACAGTATATATATATATATATATATATATATATATATATATATACATACACACACACACACACACACACACACACATATATATATATATATATATATATATAAATTGATTTTATTTTTTAACCACACTATAGTAGTGCCTGCTCTGTGGACTTTGCTTGTATTCAGCGGCTTGATCTGCCGCCAGCTACGGCACTCCGGGCAGCTGAGAGGAAATATTGTAGTACACTTCTGGTATTCCGCTGAATGCACCATAGTCGACAGTGGTGTGGATGTTTCTATATACAGTATATATATAATATATATATTTAAAATCAAGCAGGGAACAAAGTGGGAAGCAATTGCTAGGACTAAGAGCTGAACGGGGGAAGTATGTATATAATCACACCCTACAATAAAAGCCTTTGGGCCAGTGGTGCAGACCCTTACATAATTTATATCAAGAAAATCTAGAGAGAGAGAAGAAACAGAGAAAATACTTGTATCTATATAGATTAGATTTTTAGATTAGATTAGATTCATTTTATTGTCATTGTACAAAGTAGGAAAACAGAGACAACAAAATTATATTTGAAAATCTAACCAATCCTATACACAGATAGCACTATAATGGTAAAGCTGACGCAATAGCATCTTCTGTTGACCTATTTTGGCGATACGCATATTGGTTAGGATCCAGTGCAGGTGGTAGGCAAGTTTTAAGATAGGCCATGACCAGCCTCTCGAAACATTTCATAAAGGCTGAAGTGAGTGCAATGGGGCGAAAGTCATTAAGACAAACTGCTGTTGATTGTTTAGGCACAGGAATGATGGTGGTTTCCTTAAAGCATGTAGGAACGGTTGTTTGAGCCAGAGACAGATTAAAAATATCAGCAATTACTGTAGCCAATACTCCAGCACAGGATCTTAACACATGTCCAGGAATATCATCAGGACCGGCCGCTTTATGTACATCCACCTTGGAGAGGATCCGATACACTTCAGCAACGGAAAAACTCAGAGGTAGTTCATCTGGTGGATGCATAAGTTTAATAATTGATTCTTTGTTTTCACAGTCAAAGCGGGCATAAAAATAGTTAAGTTCGTCTGGAAAGGAAGCATCATTAATTATGGGGACTGTGCTTGTGGTTTTATATAGACAGGGATTTCAGCACTCTTTTCATCTAAATAAACAGCTTCAAAATTTGAATTGAACAAAGTAACAATTTATTGGCATAGGCAGATGAAAGTTGTGACACACTGTATCCCCCTACACAGAGGATGTACAAATTGATACTAAAGCGTGAAATATAGGCTAACCAATATGTAGTTGACAAAAATAGCAGAAATAGCAGATTCAAAATATTGAAATAGAATAAACCTGACCGGCCAGGGTGAACCAAGGTACCTCGTGATGCAAATGTATACGAAGCAATGCTACGTTGGTAAGAAATATATTTTTGATAACCACACCCAGCTGCACACAGAACCTTCACCAATTATGTGGAGGTATAACCTGGGCAGATTTGTATTAGGGGATCTAGGTTATCGATAATATACTCATATCAGAGCAAGTTTAAGCATGATGTATAAGAAGCATATAAAGAACATTGTACAGCTTGGCAGACAGTAGCAACTACATCCTGCTACACAGGACAACTACATCCTGCTACACACAGAACCCCCAAATGGTTAAAGAGGTATATCCTGGGCAGGTTAAAAATGGGATCTAAGTTGTGTAATCAGACACTCAAAACCAGGCAGTAGTGTTGTACAGTAAGAGAACAAACAGTTTACACATAGTGATGTCGCGAATTGTTCGCCGGCGAATAGTTCCCGGCGAACATAGCATGTTCGCGATCGCCGCGGCGGGCGAACATATGCGATGTTCGATCCGCCCCCTATTCGTCATCATTGAGTAATACTTTGACCCTGTACCTCACAGTTAGCAGGCACATTCCAGCCAATCAGCACCAGACCCTCCCTCCCAGACCCTCCTACCTCCTGGACAGCATCCATTTTAGATTCATTCAGAAGCTGCATTGTTAGTGAGAGGAGGGACAGTGTAGCTGCTGCTGATTTAGTAGGGAAATCTATAGCTAGGCTAGTGTATTCAGTGTCCACTACAGTCCTGAAGGACTCATCTGATCTCTGCTGTAAGGACAGCACCCCAAAAAGCCCTTTTTAGGGTTTTTTTTTCCCTGTGTAATCTAATTGCAGTTGCCTGCCTGCCAGCGTGTGTGTCAGGCTCACAGCGTATACTGTGCCCACTTGTCCTTTGCCACCACTCATATCTGGTGTAACAGTAGTGTAGATTTAAAAAAACAACACTTTTTTGACTGTGCTAAATAATAGCAGTTTCCTTCACACGTGTGCGTTTCAGTGCCTGCCTGCCAGGGCACAGTTTCACCTTAGACCTTGAAGCCCATCTTAGACCTTGAAGCCCACCTCTCTCAGATTACATTTTAACAGTTTTTCACCACTAGAGGGTGTTAGTTCACGTATTTCATATAGATAACACTGTGCTTGTGCACGAGAAGTTATCTGGGAGCAGGCACTGATTGGCTAGACTGCAAGTCTGTCAAAAGAACATTAAAAGGGGCAGTTTGCAGAGGCTTAGATACAAGATAATCACAGAGGTTAAAAGTATATTATTATAAATGTGTTAGTTATGCAAAACTGGGAAATAGGTAATAATAAAGGGATTATCTATCTTTTAAAACAATAAAAATTCTGGTGTAGACTGTCCCTTTAAACGGGGAGTTTGGTCTGTCACTGTGAAGCGGGCGTAACCCTTACACTACCTGATCGATACAACATCATACCTGATGTTTTAAAGCAAGTTGTTCCAAACAATTTAGCAATGTTAGGTGATTTATGCCCTTTATGGATTAAAACCATAAAAAAAAACAACTCTGCATCAACTATATAATTATCCATGGGAGTTTTGCCATGGATCCCCCTCTGGCATGCCACAGTCCAGGTGTTAGTACCCTTGAAACAACTTTTCCATCACTATTGTGGCCAATTTAAAATTCGCCTGCCTATTGAAGTCTATGGCGGTTCGCCCGTTCGCGAACAGTTGTGGAAGTTTGCGTCCACCGTTCACGAACGCAAAATTTTAGGTTCGCGACATCACTATTTGCACATAGGGTTAATAAGCTCAAGCATAGACGAGCTAGCATTGTTAGTAAGGAAGTCCCAAGAACATATAGGGCAATCCAATTTGGTTTTCAGTGCAAAAAGAAAAAGGTTACATCAACAAATAATGTTCTCCTTAAATCTGTGCTGCAGTTTAAATGCTCAAACAACCACCTCGTCAGGCGTCTCCAAAAGCATTTTGATATCCGCGGGTATAGGCACTTAAAACATAGACAATTAGAACTTTGTGCTACGAACGGCCAAGTACATAAAAACTTCAAGCAGTGTGTAATATCGACATACTACACCTTTCTTCCGGAGCTGCTGCAGGTACAGATTCCTCTTGTTGTAACACACACAAGTAATTTTCCAAATTCAAGCTGAAAAAAGACCCACTGCTTGTTCAAGCTGTACAAAGGTCAATACACAAGGTCACATGGTAGGTCAGTTGATGCCGACGCCCGTTTTACCCCCTCATCTATTGGTAAGGCAGGGCTTCGTCAGGGCGGATACTGAGGATTGAAACTCTCACTTTTTATAGCATTATGCATGTTACGCCCCTACTGACGGGTGAACAGATGTACATTTTTGCAAAGATTATTCCACATATAATGAACTTATTATATAGTTAGCAAAAGTCAAAGCAGTACAGTTAAAAACAAAGTGCATTTAAAAATAGATATGTCTGTCTCAAAATAATTTCCAATACAATATGCACAATTAGAATAGTTCTAGCCTACAGATAGCTTACGCACAAAAATATCTAGATATGCTATTCAGCATTTAAATGTAGATGAAGGAGCAATATATATGTGACCATGAGTGTGTGTTACAACAAGAGGAATCTGTATTATGTCGATGTAACCTTTTCTTTTGTCACAGGAAAACTGAATTGGATTGCCCTATATGTTCTTGGGACTTCCTTACTAACAATCTTCTATGCTTGAGCTTCTTAACCCTATGTGCAAACTGTTTGTTCTCTTACTGTACAACACTACTGCATGGTTTTGAGTGTCTGATTATACAACTTAGACCTCATTTTTAACCTGCCCAGGATATACCTCTTTAACCATTTGGGGGTTCTGTGTGCAGCAGGGTGTAGTTGTTTGAATTCCCACTCTACCAAATTCTTGCTACTGTCTGCCAAGCTGTACGATGTTCTTTATATGCTACTTATGCATCATGCTCAAACTTGCTCTTATGAGTATATTATCGATAACCTAGATCCCATGATACAAATCTGCCCAGGTTATACCTCCACATAATTGGTGAAGGTTTTGTGTGTAGCTGGGTGTGGTTATCAAAAATATATTTCTTACCAATGTAGCATTGCTTCGTATACATTTGCATTACGAGGTACCTTGGTTCACCCTGGCCGGTCAGGTTTATTCTATTTCAATATTTTAAATCTGCTATTTCTGCTACTTTTAGCAACTACACATTGGTTAGCCTATATTGCACGCTTTAGTATCAATTTGTACATCCTCTGTGTAGGGGGATACAGTGTGTCACAACTTTCATCTGCCTATGCCAATAAATTGTTACTTTGTTCACTTCAAATTTTGGAGCCGTTTATTTAGATGAACAGAGTGCTGAAATCCCTGTCTATATAGATACAAGTATTTTATCTGTTTCTTCTCTCTCTCTCTAGCTTTTCTTGATATACACACACACACCTATCAAACACTACAACACATACATCAAACACTACAACACACACATATATATATATATATATATATATATATATATATATATATATATATACATATACACACATATACATACATACATACACACACACACACACACACACACACACACACCTATCAAACACTAGAACACTGAGAACCACTTACCACAGCAACCTGCTTGCTTTCTGTTTAGAGATTTCTTTTTCCCAGTTGTTTTCTCAGTCATCACAAGTTTAGCAACCTCTAGTGGTGATGAAAAAAACTACAGCCCTGTAAACAAGCTGTTCTGAAATCCAATTCTGCTTGAGCAGCTGCAGCTAGCCCCCCCCCCCCCCCCCCCTAAAAGACAGGCCCAGAAGCAGTGGAGTCTGATCAGACTGGAGATCACTTAGTGATGTTGTTTTATAATCTTATATACAGTATGTAGTAAGCATTCAAAAATACAGATGCATAACTACAGTCATCCAGTATTCTGCTGCCCCCCCCCCCCCCCCCCACACACACACACACAGCTTCCTCTGTCATTGCTAATTCCCGGATTTCAGGGGCTTCCCTGTCTCTGCCAATTGCACTTCCAAACCTTGCCCATTGCACACTCCAAACCCTACTCTTCTGTCATGGTTCTGCCCATTAGTACCCCTCACTTCCTTTTTCCAGAAATATTGGGAGAAATAACCAAGGAGCTCTCTAAAAACATCCCAATTTTTGTAGTTTGTTTTAGTTTATGAGATTTCACCACTTTATACTGTGTGATTATTTTATACAAATAATTCTATTCCATTATTAAAAAAACAAAAACATATACTTATCCACATTGGAATCTAAGAGACATTCTGATTAACACGTTATTTATAGAATGACTATAAGATTGGTCATTTTAGACATCGTCATGAGATTGTCAGGTTATTTGTCTTTGTACTATATTATAGATTTGGTGACTCTATATTTGATTTATCTGAGTAGGTCAGTGAGAATGGCAAAAGTATGATAGATGGTAATCTAATCATGTAAGGCATAGAACATTTCATGATTCTTCTTTCCCTTATTCCAATAACCTGTTTTATTTGCATGAGTCTCTGGGGCTATTTTTATATTAGTGTGAATTAAAGGCACACAGATGACATGTTAAAAGAAAATGTTCTAATGTGTTAAATCATTCTATTATTGCACGTTTGCTTGCTTAGAACCATGGGCCAGATTTATTAAATATCCACCGGACAGGGGAGTACATCTTCTCCAATACGCTGCCCGCATTTATCATTGCACACTTGCAAAAGTGTGCAACCCCATCCACTGCTTGTTTGCAGCCAATCACGTGTGAGCAGGTGCGGTCAATCTCCCCAGTCAAAAAAAAGTCCATGGGGATTGACATACACCACATTACAGGTGGCGTAGTGGGCTGAGAAGCCGCAGTCAGGTGACCTGCTTGTGTTAACCTGCAGCCATTGGTGCTCCAAACTTCATATCAGAGCTTCATAAATCTAACCCTATGTGTTTAAACTATGCAAAGTCAACTCCAGAGCAGCAATTCATAATGTGACATAGCTGTATACATCTGGTGAGCCAAGGACAAGAGTTATATGTGCATAGTCACCAATCACCAGCTAACTCTCAGAAGTGCATTGCTGCTCCTGAGCCTATATAGATATGCTTTTAAAAAAGGAGAATTAATTAAATTTGATAACAAAAGTAAACTTTAAAAGTCTCTTGAAAATGCATTTTCTATTTGAGCCATGAAAGTTTACATTTCAGGTCTATTTCAATATTTACATCACCGTATTTGTTTGCATACAGTAGATCTGGCCAAATTGATCATAACATATCTATATGCAATTCATAAATGCAAACTATATAAGCAATATAATTAAAGGTACAGTAAAGTCAAAACTAAAGGTTTATGATTCAGATAGTGCATGTGGTTATAAACAACTTTCCAATTTTCCTATTTATTATCAAAGTTCCTTAGTTCTCTTGGTATCCTTTTGTTGAAGAGTAAAGTTAGGTAGGCTGATAGGAGCTTAGGACAAGCTCATGTCTTTATCAATCTATGGCAGCAGTATTTCCATGTATGTATTTATGTATGTAACATTATTATAAACATTGTTGCAAAAACTGCTGCGAGATGGCTAAAGACACGTGCATGCTCCTGAGCTCACCTAGGATTACTTTTTAATCAAGGATACCAAAAGATCTAAGCAAAATAATAGAAGTAAATTTCATTTAAGCTTAATTTTGACTCGTATGTCCCTTTAATAAATTACCAGAGTAGATAGAATAGCTCTCATAAAACTACTGTGTATCTTGTCTGTACTTCTAGTCTCGTTTGCGTTGCTTTTTTTGTAAGTACAGCTCCTATATTATATTTTCTCACCTAGTTAACACTCTACTGTTAGATATCATTCAGTGTTCCTTGACATTTTTATTTCTATCTTATAAGTAGAACCATTTACAGTGTCATTGAAATTACTTTTATGATATGTATTTTATTGTATTTCTTCTTTTGCGCTCTCTCATTTCTCAGTAAAGGCTTGGAATTATCCAGGCAATTTTTTCCAACATGAAACATCAAGAATAGGTTTATTGCATTCTCCTTGTGTAATTCAGAACTGACCTTCTACACAAAAAATAAATTATTTTTACACTTTAAACCCATTATATTAGGTTTTCAGTTATTTATTTTGTGTAATTGATAGTCTTGGGTTTCAGCCCTTCATGAATAATATAACCTTTTACAGTTATATATGTTTCAATTTCAATTTGTCTTCATATACTATTCTGTATGGCATTTTCATAGACCTCTTATGTTGTAATTAGTATATGTAAGAATTTGTAGAACTATAATTGAATTTGCTGCAAAGAAACAGTTGTTAACAAAAATTCAATTTACTATGAAATACCAGTGTTAAAATGATGCACAATTAATTGTTGAGATTCTTAAACACCTGCCTTTTAGGAAAAGAAATATATAATTTATGGATCCTTTATGAATCGGTTTCATGGTAAGAAATTTAACGACAATAACAATAAGTCTTCATGGTTTATAAGAATGTTTAAAATAGTAGCTGATTACAATGAAATATTGCTTTGTTTTAAGTATATTGATAAAACTGCAAAATTATGTTTTTAGCCAATATTTTAGGATGGATTTTTTTAAACTGCTTTTAAATTTAATTGCTTCTCTTTCTGTATGTATTTGTATTATGACCCTGGGGAAAGTCTCGCTAAGGTGATGGGGAAAACCAGACATGGTCTCCTTGCAGAAGAGCGCTGGTTTTCAAACCTCTCCTCCCTAACACGCCACATTTTGAGGATATCTGAACTGGGGCACAGGTGAAATAATCAGCTGATTAGTAACCATGGTTATCTTACCTGCTCTCATTCAAGGTAATCCTAAAAACCGGGCCTGTTTGGGGAGGGCTGAGGACTTGTTTGAAAACCAGTGGCTTAGAGGGATATGGCTGCGCCTCACTGATGAGGCCCAAAGGGGGCTGAAACGATTATGTGGGATTGCCATTTCCCTTGTTCATAGGAGAATTACCTGGGTATTTCGGCGCTGGACTGACCTTGTTAGGTTGGACCAGACTTATATACTTCAGGAAAGTTCTCCTCTTTGAAATTCACAATTGGGCTAAAAGAAGCTACTCCCAGATGGTAACCAGACCATAGAAAAAGATTAACGAGATACTGTGGAGTATCATCTAAACGTTATTTTTTTATTTTAATTTTTGCATAAAGCTTCCTACTAATGCTCACATTCTAATAGTTATTTTCTGTTAATGCTCTTTATTTAAAAACCAATGTACAATAGTAGGAAATATACAACGTATACAAGTATATTAGTATAGTATAGTAGTATATTAGTATAAATTAAAACAGTTTATGGGCTCCATGTACGAAGCAGAAGCAGCGGTCATCAGACCGCTGCTTCTTACACTTTACGCCACTTCTTAAGGTGGTGGGGGAAAATCACAGAGAGCTCGCTCACGGTGATTGACAGCCCCATCAGTAGCGTGAATGAAGGGGCTGGCATTACACACTGCGATTAGTGTCTATGATACATATAGTCCAGCGGGCAAACTGATCCACTGCCGTATGTAGAGAAGGCGGGTGGACAGCTTCGCAAGTTGAGAAGCTGTTCGCCACCTGTTAGTACATGGAGCCCTATACTTCATATGTTTCAGGCAAAAAATAGCTTTACATCTTGCTCTTTCATGTGGATGATGGATATTTGAGTAGAGTGGACCTTTAGAGCTCTTGATATAAAAAAAAATAAATACTTTCTAATACAATTTCATATTCCTACAATATATCAAGGTGAAAAAAAAAATATTACTATGCTTAAAAAAAAAAAAGGTGTTTTTGTTACACTGTGATAATTATGAACAAATTATACAAATATATATCTTAATGTCAAAATGTTTTGATGGTTTAGTAAGGCAAAATGTATAATACTATTAAACAAAATGCATTTCTAAAAAGTGTTGCATGTGTTCCCATGAGAATCACCAGGTCAGCTAACTAGTGTAGCAGATCCAATTACAAATATTGCAAGTGACTGACTCATATTACCAAAACACATAAAAAGTTACATCACTCACAGCTATGTGATCCAATCAAATGCAGAGGAGAGCTGTGTAATTTAGTATAAGACAACCAACAAGTCAGCTCCCTATAGACCAAAGATAGAGTTCATTAAAGGCTAATTAACTGAAAATAACAAGAGACTACAAAAATATAAGATTTGCCAGTTCAGTGCTAAAACTGGCACAGTGACCACTTTATGCTTCAGTAATGAATAGCATAAGTGAAGCTTTGAAGCAGGTGCTTAGGTGATGTGACCTTAATTGTCTGTATTACCTAATAGACTGTTCTCTTACAAAATATGTTTGTTTGTTTTTTGAGGGGAGGGGTTTTAAAGGCAAGGACTGAATTATTATTCAGCAAGTAAAATGCTACATAGAGGTAAAATGACATTAAAGACACATAAAAGTGCAAAAAAAAAAAAAAGAGTCTCTATGACGTTAGAGAATTTTATTATTGTACTATTGCATGCATATAACTGTCTAACCCATGCACAGCAGCAATTCACGAGTGGGAACTCGCTGTACACATCTGGTAAGCCTATGACAAGTGGTATATGTATGTAGTCGCCAATCACTAGCTAGTTCCCAGTAGTTCATTGGCACTCCTGAGCCTACCTTGGTATGCATATCAAAAGAAGATACCATGGAGGGGCGCATCTAGGCGACAGCCATGACTGGTTGCAATTTTAGGAGCTCCTGACAAGATTTGGATAATCCACTGATTATCTTTACTACACCAGATCATCTCTGCATAAAACACTCATATACACTTGCCTCATGTTAAGAGAACTTACGCCAGTGTTGATTCTTTAGTCTCCTGAACTGGACCACTGGGGCCTAAGGCGGCGGATGGGAATCAGCTCTCAGCACCCAACCCCCCCGACATAAGAGTGGGGTATCTCAGTCGTTGGACTGGTATAGTACCTATACGTTTGCAACCCATTATTATTATTCTAACTGGGGAACAGAATTCTATGACAGGGCTAATAAGCCACAGTACCGCAAACAACATCATTATGGTGGCGCTGGACGCATGGGAAGAGCGCGTGCAATCTATACAAGATCTACACCTCTGGTAGCTCAATCAAAGCCTGCACAGAGTGCTGAACTCATTGACCCTAGACCAAAATCTTCATTTGAACTCAACCACTCTGAAGACCGATAACGGATCATACATTGGCGCTCAGTGGATTAAAGATCGGCCATCTCCACATGGAGTCGGGAGATCACAAACTCCGCCGGCTATGCTGCACACTTTTTATGCAGATCACATAGCAATGGTTGAGCACCAGAGCTCTGGCACAAAATTAAAGCCAATTACAAGGGATAAAGGTGGTACATACATAAAGGATTATGCGACAGAGTGATATATCATGCCAGGAGTAAAAAATATATGTTGTGGATCGAGGCATCTTTTACACAACTCCAGACTGCTTGTATTCAGGATATGGCTGCACCATAAGGGATGATCTGAAAACCAGACCCACAGACATCCCTGCTGAGGTCCTTCTTGAGGGAGTTGGTGATGAGTCGCTGCAGGGAATGATGCCATTGAGACCTGGTGAAATGCAGCCTAAATATCGACCTGTTAAAAGCCCTTGTGCAGCCTATCGCTAATCTTTATTAAACTATCCTACAACAGCTTTGGGACCCTGGAGGTTTGTTTCGCCTGATGAGCTTTCATGTCCAATGGGAGAGAGAGTGGAGAGATCAATCCCCCCTTATCTAAAAATGCGGTGTGAACAGTCACTATGGGATGACTAATCTGATTGTTTTAATTTAGTAAGCCACTATATATTTGGGCAGTGAGGTTGGTTATATTCTTTTTATGTGACAATCATATATGTGGACTGCTACACATACACACACATATATATATATATATATATATATATATATATATATATATATATATATATATATATATATATGCACACATATACATACACACATACATACATACATACATACATACATATACACACACACATATATATATATATATATATATATATATATACACACACACATATACATACACACACACATTATATATATATATATATATATATACACACAAACACACACATTTATATATTTCTCTACTTAAGTCACTTGTAAATTTGGTTAATTATCTTATTTGACATTCTAATTTACACTACAGGAGTATGATGGCTCACTGTATACATGCATGAGGACGATAGTCTAAGGATCTCATTAAATATATGGGTTATTTTAGTGGAAGGGGTCTGTATTGAGCTTAGATTTTGCAAAATCTCACTTATGTTAAACACACATGCTTTTTACCCATTTAAATAGGCTGAACGTTCTCTAAAGCATACAATCAGCAGCAGTTTTACTGGTAATGTAATGTGTAACAGTGACATGAACTGCCATGACACTCTCCCTGTTATTATTTTTTCTTAAGGGCTCTCAAAGTAATCATAATCCCCTCCTACATTGCCAACTATTTAATGTTACATACACCGTAGTTGTAATTTGTTCCCCCGTGACTAATTCTATGTAAATATAATCCATATGTTAAGAGGGCCAAGAACTAGGCAGGAAATGTAAATGTCCTTTCTCAAAGTTTTATTTTTTTATTAACTTAGCTCTCAGCCGATTTCTTTATCCTCTATGTGCAGCCTATATAATAAGTCTGGAAACCTAGCTCTGATTAATTATTGGACATATTTAAGGTGTCCCAACTCTAAACAGCACTGTAACCTACCTAGCCCACCTAAACATTTACTAGAGCGACATATATTGCTCTTTCATCAGTCTAGCAAGATGACCTCTACTATGCACAAAACACCACTTTATCCCTTAGTTTGGTATTATTAAAAAGATAATATTTGCATTATTAAACTCCTTAAAAGTCCATGGTTAGTTATACTCCTTTCATTCATCATGAACAGGTTTCTTCTCCAGTTTCATCTATAAAAGCAATTTTCTCATTGAGACACATAATGTAATAACAATAAGGGATTAGTTTAATGTTATTGATCTAGAAGGCAGTATATTAATATCTCTATATCTACAGCGGTAGCAACATTACTCATGGAGTCATATAGTGGTGATTTCTACCATAATATATGATACATTATCAAATATGTCTCTTATAATATATACCCATTCCCGGTTCTGGCAAAGCCACCATGGGGTCAATCTCCCCTATAGGTGACATATCATACACTGTCAGGAAAAAAATGTGCAAAAATTGTACCTTTAAGGGTACAACATCTTGTCACTGGGGCAGTACCCTCAAAGGTACACCCGCTGTACCCTTTAACATGTGTACAAATTGGTTCCCCTTGCAGATTGTACCTTTCAAAGGCCAATATGTACCTTTGGTGACTAGATTGGACCTCAGTGCTATGGTACCATAATGTACCCTTAAATAATGGTGCAAATTTGGTCTTTTAAGGGTACTGCCCCAGTGACAAGACCTTTGCACCTCATGATGGCAAATTTGTACTCAACACAGTATATTAAAATGCTGTTCCTTTAAATTTATTATATAACATCCAAATATGCATTCATTTAATGTGTACTTTTTCAGACAGTATTATAATAGCCATACTGCAGTTTTATAAGTTTGGTTAGAATAGCCAAACAGCAGGTCCTAAGCCTGCTACATTCCTGAAAGAACCAGGCTAAACAACCAGTTCCAAAAGGAGCTACTCAACATGTTTTATTTCACTCTGTACTAGAATATAACAACACCTCATTTAACTTAGGGTGAGTGACATGCCACATAAAACATAAATATAGAGAAAATATATAAAAAAAACAGCATTATAAAATAAAATATAACTCTAATGAAAGGAAGGGGGATTTAGGGGAGGGATAAATGATAAAACTCACAACCATACATTGAATTGTCACTCTATGCAAAATATATGCAAATTAGTCTATTTCCCCAGTACACATTACTACCAACAGATGGAGCTCTGTTACACATGTCAAGGAACTTTTATTCAATAGATGGCTCTAAATAAAAACATTAAAATGTTAAGTGCTTGTTTGCTATTTAGAACCAGCAACACAGTATCATTGATGATATAGTATTTTTTGTTGTTTTGCACACTTCTTGCATATTACCAACAACCATTGAACATTAATTATTTTGCTGTACAAGATGTATGTTGAATTCATTTGTGGTGACTGCCAGTTATGTGTTCAATTAATAATTGAGGTGCACAAATTATATGGACTTGCAGGGTTTGGCAGCCTTGAACCACCCATCTCCCTCAACCTTTTAGTCACACAAGTGATTGTACCTTTTTGGGGGGATTAAATGGTACAGACATGGACCCTTTGACAGTTGGAAACATATTTGTATCTTATTTACCGCTAAATGGTACATATTAGTTCCTTACGGTGTAATTATGATCCATTGAGGGTACAACCACAGCAGTTGTACCCTAAGTGTTTAAAAACGTACCCCTTTTTTCTGACAGTGTAGGCTAATACACTGACATAAGTCTGTAACATAGTTTCTAATTGATATTAGAAGTGTCTTGAGACTAAATTGAGAGACGATACATAGAGAATTCAGTGTCAATACAACGCCCATATATATGATTACTAGACCTACTAGCAGGGAACCTTTTCCATGCAGAATAATATATTCAGTATGTAAAATAAGGTATTATCATATTACTATGTGTATTTCACTCCAGTATGATCACATACTCATAAGTTGATTTTAACCCTACTTTCTATTTTACAATTTATTCTTGGGTTGATATGTCACAATCCTAGCTCCCTAAGCTAGTATAGATCATATACATATCTATGGTTAAGTATTTTCCTAGCAATTAAAAAAGAAAAACAAGGTTCATCATTCGAGACTCATGAGTGGTCTCATTTTGTCTCAGTTTACCAACTATAACGACTCATTTTGTACATAGTTGAGAGGTCCAAAGGTGGCCTCATAAGGCTTCTAGTTGGTATACAGATTATATGGCAAATATTGTTTAAACAAAGAGTGCAAATTCCATATATACTTGTCACTTATATATCTATCCTGATTTGTACCTGATGAAAGTCTTGTAACCATTTATTTCTGTATTGTCTAATATGTCTTGATGTTCAATATTTGTAAGCCTCGAATTGAACCTTAATAAAAATATTATATATATATAAAAGATACCATCATAAAAAGTTAAGTTGATAAAAAAAAGTTGAAAAGCTGTTTAAAACTACATTCTCTATATAAACCATGAAAGTTTAGTTTTGACTTCCATGTCCCTATAATTTCTCTAATTTTTTAAATGCATGTTTGTTTACTCTATCTTTTCTTTTTAAAGTGTTTTCAGTCATTATCATCAGACAGTATCATATCTTTTTTGTCTACGTATGCACCCAACTGTTAACAGCCTACCCCCATTTTGGAAAATAAAAGGGACAGTAAACTCAAAATTTAGCTATAAATACAATATATAGTTCACAAACAACCTTTATATAACTAAATAATTTCATTATGAATTTTGTGTGCTTTTCAAGTATTGTACCTGAACTTTGTGCTTTTGGTTTTTCTACTTCTTACGCCCCAGAGATGCTGGAGTAAACTCTACTACATTCTGAGACAGTGACTAAGGACTACAGTTAGCCTGAAACGCGTTTGTTGATGCTCTCTCACTCTACTGACACTAGATTATACTGTTGTTTTTATTGACAGAAAATATTCTTTTGTGTTTTTTATTGGATGCTTGATCTTATGTGGTTCCTTTGGTTCCTTGGAGTGCAGACAATTTGGAGTTCTATTTTTACTACATTATAGACAGTGATTGTTTGTTTCCTTCCCAAACTCATTTATAACTGTCCATTACTTTTTCCGACTTGTCCAGATTTGTTTATGGGCTACATAAGTTATTTTCTCTATATTTTGTGCTTAGTGGAGGATTTTAATCTCACTTTTCACCTCCCTATAATTGTAAAAGATGTTGGTTTTCACTATGAAATCAACTTTACCCAGAGACAATTCAGAACCTACTCCCAGCTGATGAGTAGCAAAAATACCATGGAATTGCTGACCAGGGATTGGACTGCATTGCTTACTAACCCTGGCTAAGATTAATACAGTGATTCTATAGATTAAAGGAATCTGTCTAAAAGCAGATTAATGAAAAAATGTTAGGCATTGTAAAACTCATTTGCCTATCTTACCCAGAATCCTTTGCTGCATTGGAAACAAATTTACCTACCTAAGTGGTTTATTAACATGGCAATATGTTTATTAGTGATGTCGCAAACCTAAAAATTTGGGTTCGCGAACGGCGGACGCGAACTTCCGCAAAAGTTTGCGAACTGGCAAACCTGGCGAACCGCCATAGACTTCAATAGGCAGGCGAATTTTAAAACCCACAGGGACTCTTTCTGGCCACAATAGTAATGGAAAAGTTGTTTCAAGGGCACTAACACTTGGACTGTCGCATGCCGGAGGGGGATCCATGGCAAAACTCCCATGGAAAATTACATAGTTGATGCAGAGTCTGGTTTTAATCCATAAAGGGCATAAATCACCTAACATTCCTAAATTGTTTGGAATAACGTGCTTTAAAACATCAGGTATGATGTTGTATCGATCAGGTAGTGTTAGGATTACGCCCGCTTCACAGTGCGCAGTGTAGGTGATATACGTGCCCTGACCATGCTTTGCAGACCAGGTATCAGTGGTCAGATGGACCCTTGCCCCAACACTGTGTGCCAGACATGCCATTATAGCAGACTTATATGGCTTTGGCATTGCTTTTTGGTAATTAGAATGCTGCTAAATGCCACTGCGCACCACACGTGTTTTATGCCCAGCAGTGAAGGGGTTAATTAGGGAGCATGTAGGCAGCTTGTAGAGTTAATTTTAGCTTAAGTGAAGTGTAGTAGACAACCCAAAGTATTGATCTAGGCCCATTTTGGTATATTTCATGCCACCATTTCACCGCCAAATGCGATCAAATAAAAAAAAAAATGTTCACTTTTTCACAAACTTTAGGATTCTCACAGAAATTATTTACAAACAACTTATGCAATTATGGCATAAATGTAAATGCTTCTCTGGCATCCCCTTTGTTCAGAAATAGCAGACTTATATGGCTTTGGCGTTGCTTTTTGGTAATTAGAAGGCTGCTAAATGCCACTGCGCACCACACGTGTTTTATGCCCAGCAGTGAAGGGGTTAATTAGGGAGCATGTAGGCAGCTTGTAGGGTAAATTTTAGCTTAAATGTAGTGTAGTAGACAACCCAAAGTATTGATCTAGACCCATTTTGGTATATTTAATGCCACCATTTCACCGCCAAATGCGATCACATTTTTAAAAAAAAAAACTTAAATTTTTTCGCAATTTTAGGTTTCTCACTGAAATTATTTACAAACAGCGTGTGCAATTATGGCACAAATGGTTGTAGAACAAGAGAACAAGAGAGAGAGCAGAGAAGCACCTGGAAATGGCCGTATTTAGTGTGAAAATATTTAATGGTACAGGGTAACAAAAAATGTACAGGGAAAAATCCCTATTAAAACAGAACACCAATACAGAGATGGAGGTGTAGAAAGAAAGAGCTAAATGACAAACATCGGCTAACGCGTTTCGGCGTGAGCCTTACTCATAGCCTAATAAAACAAATGTGTTCAGAAGGGTTTAAAAAACATAGCTCCAAAGGTGATTGGAAACTGGGATACACACCCTCTATCTAATTAACCAATCAGGACCAAATACACACACCCCCACCTCCCCTAACCCTCCCGTTTGCTAATTAACAAAGTACTAATGCATATAATACAAATATACACATATGTATTAAACCGGATCACGTAGGAGTTATGAGTACAATCCTATACATGAATCCCCCGGTCATTTGCATCACTGAGTACTCCCATTTTACAAACTGATCGATAATCAAATGCAAAACATGTGTCTAGCTAATTATAGGGAACAGACGATCAGATCAGATGTGAGTCATACATCACCAGCAAGATGCCACAACATGACAGGGATCGTGTATCCCAATACTGGACGGGGCCCGCTGTCGGTGTAAAAAAACAAGAACGCACCGATTGGTGGGCTGTCAAAAGCTCTCCACCAATCCCTCAAACGGAGTCCGCCCCTGTGATGCACATCATCATCACAGGTAAATAAACAAGCCACCCCGTCGGGCACTAGTAAATGATTTAAAGCAAACCAAATGACGAGAAAAATCCCAAAGGGAAAATAACACACTAATAGACCTGTATATAGGAATACCTCCTATATAGTGGTATGCACAAATAAATACGAGTTGCAACAATAAGACCAGAAAACGGGGCAATTCTTAGTTTCAAACTAGCCGCGCTGCATATGTACAATAGTTACAGCCTGAGGCAATCTCTATCCTTACGTGTAATCCATATATAAATAGATCCGTATAGCAGCAATTGCACTTCATGTGTACAGTTATTGCGGCCAAAAGAGATCACTATTCTCGCTTGTAGTCCATACTCACGCCCATGTTGTTGACAACCTAATAGGTAAATTTGCAGGGGAACAACATACAAATAAAGCCCAACTGTCCATGCTAAGTGAACAGGAGCACTTATGAATTCATACTTACGGGTCAAACCCAACCAGAATAATCCAATGGGCTCAATGCTGGAACAGCAGAATGGAAATATTAAAGTGTGAAAATAAAACATAAAAAGAATACAAATTAATAATAAGTAATGATTGGATGAATCCTTACATACAAAGCCTCAGTTCTAAAAAGGCAAACAAAAATAGCACATAGTGTAATCACAAACCATACTGCAAGTGTGATACAGGAGAAGCCGCTGGAGCAGTACTCATTGAGGTATTTACCTGACGAAGATTTGAAGGGTGTTTCTGTTATGTCACCTTATGAACTATCTTGTGCTTTTGCCTTTGGGAGTGAAAGTGTTTTTGGCGTGTGATTTCAGACCCGTTTCCCTGCACACATACCTGTACCCAGGGAGGGAGGAACCCTGCTGTACAGGATTGAATTTGAACTGTCCAATATTAAGGTAGTCCAGTGGTGGGTGTATGGTTCTTTTTCTTTTGTTGGAGTAGGACACTCTCTAGATTTTACCACCACTGTTGACAGATTTCTTACCTATGCCCTATAATTTGTGTAAACACCCACTGTTCTGATTTCCTCTTGCTTGTTTGATTGTTCTAACACTGTCGTTTGGGGTCTGGCCGGACTCCGGGTGTTCACACATATTCAGCTCAATTAGTAGCCATTATGGACAATGAGGGTACTTCCAATACAGAGAGAACCCCTACCCTGTTTGCATTAAGGCCTGTGGAGGAAAGGGACCTTAATACTAAGGATTGTTATAAAATGTTCTCGACCAATAAAAGAAATTACAATTTGATTACATTGTTTGAGGAACTGGAGTTTCTACTCCTAAAGGAGGACAAACTTTTCTGGGACATAAATACCCTAAATAAATACCATGAATTGGGTATTATTCCCAGAGGATTGAGACTCAACAAGTATCCAACCTTTCTAACGGATGATAAAACATTCATTGAACTGTGGAACAGTAACCTATCAGAGTGCTCCTTCAAACTCATGAAATTAATTTGTGATTACAAACAAAAGGAACTGGAGGATACAGCACTGAAGATAAGGGAGATACAAAAGGAGTTAAACACTCGAAGTGAAGATACCAACTTCCTCAGGTTCAATGACACTTTACAAAAAGTAATAGCTGAGGCAAAGACTCTACTCCTGCAAATAAAGCACAATAAATACTTACGGGATCAACAGGATTACGACCTCAATAGAGTGTACATCTGGAACAAGAGAGACAGATCATTACTCAGGAGGGAACAAAGTAAAAACACCTTTCACCCCAATCAGCAACGAGGAGGCAATAGGCACAGAAGAAATAGAGGAAGGAGGGTAAACTTTTTTGAGAGTGAGGGTGAGTCAGAGGGATCAGGGTCTGGATCAGGAGGGGAGGAACGTCCCCCTGACCAAAGTGTAAGACCCAAAGAAACAACCCCAATTCTCAAAGCACCCACCCAACAATTCTATTCTCAGACAAACTACAGGGAGGAACCAACCACTGGTACAGGGCTGAGGAGTGAAAATCGGAATCAAGATCAAACCCAGATCAATCAGGTTTTTTCCTTACCCCAAAAAAGACCAGAAGGGGGGGGGAGAAGGAAACCAACAAAGGGATCAGGACATGAACATTCAATACAAGGAGCAACTGAGGTATCCCCAGAGATGAGGAAGAGGAAGGGGGAACTACAGATTTTGAACATCATCAATCTTTCAAAGTATACTCCAGGTACCAGCGAACTTGAAGTTCTGAGCCTGGGTTTAACATTTGTACCTACGGCAGACTTTAACCTATTCAGGACACTATTTAATGTCAACAAGCTCATACGTGATTTGACTCTAAAAAAATTTTTTAAGATGCATCCCGTGAGGGAAATTGATGAGAGCCACGGTACCATGGGTCTAGATATGGGATTGAGGCAATTGGGGGCCCAGAGAGATAGCACCCTCAGTTTCCAGGAATACTGTGATATTAGGACCTTGGAATCTCTCTCAGAAGGTGGGGAAATGAACCTAATGGCATGTGGTAAATTACCCAATTTTAGGGATAAATCCACCTTTTACCCGATTCAATATCGTGGTAACCTTCTGGAGAAATTCCAAAGTAGGGTAGAGGAGGACCTCACCCGCCTCTATTATAAATCAACAAGGGGGGAAAGGAGCAATATCACTAAGAAACAGAGAATTGCTATAGATAAGCTTGGCAAGAACGATGAGATCATCATTAGGGCAGCAGATAAGGGTGGCACCATTGTCCTGCAAAACAAAGAGGACTTTGTCTCGGAGGCCCTAAGACAACTCACTAATGTGGATGATTATCTACTCTTGCCGGGTGATCCCACTCGAACATACCGGTCACAATTGGCCTCCCTAGTCGATGATGGGGTGGAGGGTGGGTTTATTGACCCTGCCACAAAAGATTATCTACTGGTTGTGAACCCTACCATCGCGACTTTTAACCATCTCCCAAAGGTACATAAATCTTTGGTGAACGTACAGGGGAGGCCGATTGTGAGTGGGATTGGCTCACTACTCGAGCATCTCTCCGAGTGGTTGGACAGTATCCTACAGCCAATAGTGAGCACTTTGTGGAGTCACCTGGCGGATACGAAACATGTTTTAAACCTGTTGAGTCAACTAAGGTGGAAAAACCACTACAGATGGCTCACGGTGGATGTCAGGTCCCTATACACCTGAATTCCTCAGGATAAAGGGGTGGAGGCTGTACGCTTTTTCCTAAATAGATGCTATGGTTAGGAGCCAGCGTTTATTAACTTTGTGATTAAGGTGACTCGGTTCCTCCTCACTCACAATTATTTTGAATTTATGGGACAGTTTTATCTCCAAAGGCGTGGGACAGCCATTGGAGCAAAGTTTGCCCCATCCTATGCAAACATCTTCATGGGGTGGTGGGAGCTGTCCCACGTTTTTGGAGATCAAAATCCCTTCAGATCGGAGATCATCTGGTATGGCAGATTTATAGATGATCTGCTGTTTATCTGGGGAGGAACCGACTCACAACTTGGTGAGTTTGTGGCTGGTCTTGACAATAATGATTTCAGTCTGAGATTTCCATCTGAGGTACAGGATAGATGTGTGAACTTCCTAGACATTTCACTGGAAGGTAAGGAGGGCCAAAGGATCAGTACAGAAGTCTTTCGTAAACCCATAGCGGGTAATTCGTTATTACATGCAGCAAGTTGCCACCCCAGGAGAGTGTTCAGGGGTGTGGCTAAGAGTCAATTTATCTGACTGAAAAGGAATTGTACATTTCATTCTGTTTATGAGAAACAGGCGGATGACTTGACTCTTAGACTCAAGGAGAGGGGATACGATCCCCGAGTGATCATGAAGGCCAGGAGAGATGTAGGGAGAATTCCCAGAGAAACATTACTGTCTGGAATGAGGAGAAGGGAGGGAGTTAGTATGGACACTACCAGCAGGGTGTCATTCATCACTGAGTACTCCAAACAATATGATGAGGTCTGTCAAATAGTGAGGAAACATTTCAGGGATCAGATTTGCTTATAAAAAGAACAGGACAATTGGAAATATGGTCGCCCCCACCAAGATTTGGTCGGAGTCTACCCAAAATAGTGCTTCCGCTTGGTTGACATCTGTGTTGCCTGTGAAAAGGTAGTGACAGGGGATGTCTTTCAATCCTCAGTGACGGGTGAGAGGTACAATATTAAATACTGCTTAAACTGCAGACAAACGTTTATAGTGTATCTGATCACTTGTAATTTGTGCTCTCTACAATATGTTGGGCTCTCAACAAGAGAGGCGCGAACCCGCATAAAGGAGCATCTGTCGTATATTAGAATAGGGTCTAAGACAACTCCCCTGGTGAGACACTTTGTTGAAATACACAACAAGTCATTAGGGTCCTTAAAGTGGAGTATCATTGATAAAGTTCCCCCCAAACGTGGCCAGGGTGATAGAGTGAACAAGCTTGGTGAAAGAGAGGCCTTCTGGATCTTTAAGTTAAAGACTAGGATTCCAGGAGGCCTCAACTCAGAATTTGATTTGATCAATTTCTGGTCACGGTGAACTTCATTTAGCAACCTATATATTAGGACATGGAGGAGTGATCCCCTTCCAGCCTATCTCTTCTCCACTTTTCCTTTTGGTCATACTACAATATCTGATGAGTGTTTATACTTTAAGTATGATGTGGTTACACTAGTGCTATTTTTGTTTGCCTTTTTAGAACTGAGGCTTTGTATGTAAGGATTCATCCAATCATTACTTTATTATTAATTTGTATTCTTTTTATGTTTTATTTTCACACTTTAATATTTCCATTCTGCTGTTCCAGCATTGAGTCCATTGGATTATTCTGGTTGGGTTTGACCCGTAAGTATGAATTCATAAGTGCTCCTGTCCACTTGGCATGGACAGTTGGGCTTTATTTGTATGTTGTTCCCCTGCAAATTTACCTATTAGGTTGTCAACAACATGGGCGTGAGTATGGACTACAAGCGAGAATAGTGATCTCTTTTGGCCGCAATAACTGTACACATGAAGTGCAATTGCTGCTATATGGATCTATTTATATATGGATTACACGTAAGGATAGAGATTGCTGTAACTATTGTACATATGCAGCGCGGCTAGTTTGAAACTAAGAATTGCCCCGTTTTCTGGTCTTATTGTTGCAACTCGTATTTATTTGTGCATACCACTATATAGGAGGTATTCCTATATACAGGTCTATTAGTGTGTTATTTTCCCTTTGGGATTTTTCTCGTCATTTGGTTTGCTTTAAATCATTTACTAGTGCCCGACGGGGTGGCTTGTTTATTTACCTGTGATGATGACGTGCATCACAGGGGCAGACTCCGTTTGAGGGATTGGTGGAGAGCTTTTGACAGCCCACCAATCGGTGCGTTCTTGTTTTTTTACACCGACAGCGGGCCCCGTCCAGTATTGGGATACACGATCCCTGTGATGTTGTGGCATCTTGCTGGTGACGTATGACTCACATCTGATCTGATCGTCTGTTCCCTATAATTAGCTAGACAGATGTTTTGCATTTGATTATCGATCAGTTTGTAACATGGGAGTACTCGGTGATGCAAATGACCGGGGGATTCATGTATAGGATTGTACTCATAACTCCTACGTGATCCGGTTTAATACATATGTGTATATTTGTATTATATGCATTAGTACTTTGTTAATTAGCAAACGGGAGGGTTAGGGGGAGGTGGGGGTGTGTGTATTTGGTCCTGATTGGTTAATTAGATAGAGGGTGTGTATCCCAGTTTCCAATCACCTTTGGAGCTATGTTTTTTAAACCCTTCTGAACACATTTGTTTTATTAGGCTATGAGTAAGGCTCACGCCGAAACGCGTTAGTCGATGTTTGTCATTTAGCTCTTTCTTTCTACACCTCCATCTCTGTATTGGTGTTCTGTTTTAATAGGGATTTTTCCCTGTACATTTTTTGTTACCCTGTACCATTAAATATTTTCACTCTAAATACGGCCATTTCCAGGTGCTTCTCTGCTCTCTCTCTTGTTCTCTTGTTCTACTGTTTACCTAGGCCGGAGTGAGCACTGGCTTAATGGCTGTGAGCTGCTGATTTAGCTGATCATCGAGGGACAGCTCGCGGGACCAGGGGTCGATGACAGCCCTCAATCGATTGTTCAGGTAAACCATACTGCAAGTGTGATACAGGAGAAGCCGCTGGAGCAGTACTCATTGAGGTATTTACCTGACGAAGATTTGAAGGGTGTTTCTGTTATGTCACCTTATGAACTATCTTGTGCTTTTGCCTTTGGGAGTGAAAGTGTTTTTGGCGTGTGATTTCAGACCCATTTCCCTGCACACATACCTATACCCAGGGAGGGAGGAACCCTGCTGTACAGGATTGAATTTGAACTGTCCAATATTAAGGTAGTCCAGTGGTGGGTGTATGGTTCTTTTTCTTTTGTTGGAGTAGGACGCTCTCTAAATTTTACCACCACTGTTGACAGATTTCTTACCTATGCCCTATAATTTGTGTAAACACCCACTGTTCTGATTTCCTCTTGCTTGTTTGATTGTTCTAACAAATGGTTGTAAATGCTTCTCTGGGATCAGCTTTTTTCAGAAATAGTAGACATATATGACTTTGGCGTTGCTTTCTGGTAATTAGAAGGCCGCTAAATGCTGCTGCGCATCACACGTGTATTATGGCTAGCAGTGAAGGGGTTAATTGGGTAGTTTGTAGGGAGCTTGCAGGGTTAATTTTAGCTTTAGTGTAGAGATCAGCCTCCCACCTTACACATCAGACCCCCTGATCCCTTCCAAACAGCTCCCTTCCCTCCCCCACAATTGTCCCCGCCATTTTAAGTACTGGCAGAAAGTCTGCCAGTACTAAAATAAAAGGTGTTTTTTTAAAAAAATTTTTTATTTTTTATAGCATATTTACATATGCTGTGGTGTAGCATCCCCCGTTAGCCCCCAACCTCCCTGATCCCCCCCCAAAACAGCTCTCTAACCCTTCCCATCTGCCATCTTGGGTACTGGCAGCTGTCTGCTATTATTTCACAGTCAAAAAAGTGTTGTTTTTTTTAAATGTACACTACTGTTACACCAGATATGAGTGGTGGCACTGGGCAAGTGGGCACAATATACGCTGTGAGCCTGACACACACGCTGGCAGGCAGGCAGGCAACTGCAATTAGATTACACAGGAAAAAAAAGAGCAGACTGATGTTCTAGCCCTAAAAAGGGCTTTTTGGGGTGCTGTCCTTACAGCAGAGATCAGATGAGTCCTTCAGGACTGTAGTGGACACTGAATACACTAGCCTAGCTATCGATTTTCCTATTAAATCAGCAGCAGCTACACTGTCCCTCCTCTCACTAAGAATGAGGCTTCCAAATGAATCTAAAATGGATGCTGTCCAGGAGGTGGGAGGGTCTGGGAGGGAGGGTCTGCTGCTGATTGGCTGGAATGTGTCTGCTGACTGTGAGGTACAGGGTCAAAGTTTACTCAATGATGACTAATAGGGGGCGGATCGAACATCACATATGTTCGCCGGGAACTATTCGCCGGCGAACTATTCACGACATCTCTAATGTTTATGAATTTATACATTGATTATTAAGGTATAAAATCATAGGTCGTGAGAGCCTTCTTCTCAGTATCCATAATACATACAGGGATGTAAATGTGACATTCTTTGTCTGTCACAAGAATGGCCAAGGGACCATCCAACTGATTATGACAATGACAGATTATGACAATGGCTCACAACATTGGCTCTGTTTTAAGAGTCTGTTGACTCAGATTTTTTTTTATAAATTATATAGATATAACAGATAACATTTTTAAAACGATGTGCAGCTCAAATGTACATTAAGCAGATGTCTCCTGCTGCACGTTGCCAGGGCATTTTTATTTATTAATCTAGTTTATAAATATTATTTTTTTCATGACGCCTATCTTATTTAACTCGTTGTGAGCCTATGATGTTTAAGCCCTTATAGACTGAGAAATTAAAGCTTTTACATTAACAGTAACATAGACTACTGTTTTATTGATACTTAGCAACACAAAGTTTCATTGGAAATAGATTTGGAGTTATGGCTCGGTGACTTTCGAAAACACCACAGCATTAAACCCACAAGTAATATTTATGGAATCACATTGTATTCCTTCTATTTAAATAGATTGATAAATTGAGATTGGGAAGTATGTCTCAGCAGGTCTCACTGCCTAAATTGCCTATCAGTTTTTTCCCACTGGTTTGTACTAACAGTGTTTAAAACGAGAAGCTGTCAAAACTCTGAAATCAAATGTCTTTTTTGAGATGGTAAAATGTGAACTGGCACCAACCCCTTTTCTTTTATTGATTTTTCTTTTCCCTAAGTTAAAGTTATTCCTAGTTAACTGGACTAAGTTTCAGGATGACACACATAGCCTTTAATTTGATTCACAGTTTTTTTTCCTGATAATGTTGGTACAAACGATCTGAAACCAGTAATAAATAGCTTAATTTAACTGTGTTAAAGCTACGAGCTGCAATGTATTGATATAATAATTAAAGAGAAATTTGAGTTATTTTATATATAAGACTAGAGTATATCAGCAATTAAATAATGTCCTAAAAATATCTTCATAGAAAAGGTTTTAAAAATATATAAAAATCTCAGTTGCTAGCAATGTTTGCAATATTTTACACTTTACTAGGATACCGCTTAAAAAGCTGATTGAGTATGTTATCTCTTTTGCTTAGGGTAGCAGGGCCAGCCTTTTGGTTCTTGCACAATTTACTCCAGCATCACAAACTGCAAAGAATGAAAAGGTTACCCATTTTATAGCCCCCAAATCTGTGTTTTCTCATTCTTTCATCTTAAGAGTTGATGTGTCACACAATCAGGAAATCACACACAAATATATATTTATTTCTCTAAGGGATCTGCACTCTCATCTTAATTTTTTACAGCTGCCAGGGTGGTGTCAGGAACAAATTCATATATTTAGTAATGTTATTTTTTTAATTAACATTTGAGCTTATTTTGTGCACACACAGACAGTATATGGTGCCAATGCTCTAATTATATATATATATATATATATACACTATGTATGTATATGTATGTAGATAGATATAGATATAGATATATATAGATATATATATATATATATATATATATATATTAGAATTTATCTTATTGTGGCTGAATGAGAGGTTATTCCAGGCCAGACATATTTGCTGTTGCACTAATAATATATACAATTTCTGGTGTTCTAATTGAAGATATATAAAACCATTTGTGGGCTAACTAGTTTAATTATACTATATATATATATATATATATATATATATATAAAAGTTATCTTAAATTTATTGAGATTTAGTAAGATTTGTGTGAAGTATCTTGTTATATTGTTTAACTAAGCACTGTTAGCGGTCCATATTCTGGCATTTTCATTGTGATATTTTAACAAGTTTTTATTGTGAGTAAAAGTTAATTTTAGAGAGATATTTTGGTTTGCTTTGTAAAGAATATTGTAACGGAATAAGCGTAAATAATTGATTCATAATCTAGTTTCTACATAAATATAATTAAAAGTGTATATAAGGATAACTAATCGAGAACCAAGGAATACATATTAATTTTTAATTGTTACGTACTGTATATACATTTTATTGGTTGGCAATTGCTTAGATAAGTTCTCCAACATTTTACTGGAGATTACTGCTAATATAATAATAAATGATATTGTATACCTAGTATATACTGACAATCTCCATTTGGGGAAAAATGTTTTTCGAGCAAAATAGGATAAAAGGATGTTGGACCCCCTCCACCCAGGTTTCAGACTTAGCAATGGGAAAAACACTGCACTGGTATTCTATCGGATGGCACATATCTCCTACAAGGGTAAGATTTGGCTCTGAACATTGTTTAACTATTGGCTGCATTTGACTCTTTAGAATAATTAATAATCATCAAAAGCAAGAGGTAAAGAGTCTGACAAAGTGATCTTGATTTTGATTAGATCTGGTTTGTCTCTGACAGAAAATTTAGGCCTAGTTTCCATTGAGGTGGTAAAGTTTGGAAACTGGTGGTAACATAAAAATTCTCCATAAATTTTAATGGAGATAAATGTTTTTACAACTACTTTCCACAATTTAACACATCAATGGAAACTTGGCCTTAGTTGGCATATACAACATAAATGCTAAACCCATAGTAGCAAATCTGGCTCCAGTCAAGAATCATCACTTTGTCCTGTTTTGTGCAACATCTGTGTCAACCAAATATGTTTGCACAGTATGCAATCCCATCTATGTGCAAATGATGATCTAATACCTATGAGTATCTGAAGACCACAAGTAATACGCACATACTACTGTACTGTCTTAAGAACATAAAGGAGCTGGACAATGACTAAATTACTCCATCTGGATAAAAAAAAAAACAGGAGGTTCAATTTAATATATTTAAGTCATATTTTATCTATATTCTAGAATTAAAACCTCTGTTTTTCTTTATCTAGTTGGAGTAAATTAGTTATCTTCCAGTTCCTGTATGCCATTAAGAGACAATAACAGTACCAGCTATAAGTAACAGTATGGATGTTTTGACTCATATCTGGTAAGATTTTGTCTCACCTATTTCATCCACTGCAGTCATTTTAAAATCTGGCATAGTGAGTATGTCCTCTACAAAGTTCTGATCCTACAACATGAATCAATGTAGCAGAATATCATGTAGGAAGATCAGTCATCAAGGGAAGGGGTAGAGAAAGATCCATTTAAATTTAAGCCACTGATTCATTAACACTCATGCATCTCTCTTCATTAGTGAACCAGCTGCACAGAATAGCAGAGAAAACTGGAGTCAAAAGAACCTGAAGCAAGCCTTTAAAAAGGACATAAAACCACAATTGTTTCTTGTTTTAGACAACTTTCTGATTTACTTCTGAGATTAAAATTACTTTATTGTCTTGGTATTCTTTGGTGTAAAGCATGCATTAGTTGGTTCAGGAGCAGTAATGCACTACTGGGACCTAGCTGCAGAGGTTAAAAGTATATTAATATAACTGTGTTGGTTATGCAAAACTGGGGAATGGGCAATAAAGGGATTATCTATCTCTTAAAACAATAAAAAAAATGTGTATGGACTGTCCCTTTAAATTAGCTTGCTCTATCTGAATTATGATAGATAAAAAAATGAAGCACAATATTTGGTACAAACTAGAGTTGCGAGAACATGGTCAGCTTTTTTCAGTGAAAGGGTTAAAATATATTTTTTAATTGTAATTGCTAAACAACTCTTTGACGATCCTGTTATCATTAGAATTTAAAATAGATATATCCAAAAAATCAACTCCGTTTTTTGCCTTTAACATACCTTGATTTCTCTAAACCACTATATGGCCATATTCCAGCAGAATAAATAGTACAATACTGTTTTAAGTTGTTTGGCTGTTTGCATTTTTTTTTTTTTGCATCATCTCCCCCTCCAAAGGAATATAAAAAAAAAAAAATCAGTCCAGCTGTTCCAGACTTCTGAATCAGTTATATTCACACCTCTTAGCAGATTCTGCATTTCCAAGCAGAACTAGGAAATATCACATGATTATATTGGTGAGTTTGAATACATTTCTGACTATGCAAATAATTTGCCTATCAGCACAACAGCAGAAGAATGGCACAGCAAGATTCAAATGAAACATTTTCCCCTCTGCCTGTGTGGAAATGACGACAATAAAACAGTTTGTATTACTATGTCTCCTATTTCATTTTTTTTTTACTTATTTAATTATTTTTACTGTGTGAAAGTGAAAATATAGATTTCTTAAAGAAACAAAAACAAAACCACCCCCCCCCCCACAAAAAAAAGAAAAACCAAACATATCATTCAGAGCTTATGCTACTGAAAATATATTGGTTTTAGATCCATGAATACCCAATTCACTAGCAAGCAGTTCATGCGTTCTTGTCACATTGCCCAGAAATGCCAATCTGTCAATTCAAGGCAGAAATTGAATATTTAAGATTTTACTTTGAATTGGCTAGACTGATAGACCATATGCCCAGGCAGGTGACAGTTAGCTTTAAATCAGAAAAGTCATTGACTTATGCATTTCAATTCCATCATTATATACAGTAAAAGATACAAGTATTACTAAAGTTCCATTAGAACTGATTTAGGAATTTTAAAACATCAAATTACAAAAAAAGGTTAAATTTGCAGCACATTTCTGAAAATGCTGCTGATCTCTGTATAAATAAAGGAAATTACAAAGATAGATCAAGAAATGTTGGAGATTATTTAATGCTCTGTCAATAGCAAATCTATCAGTTTATTGGTGGAGGTTTTGCGTAATAATGGAATTTAAAGGGTCATTAAACACTTAGATATAGGAATATAAAATGATAAAGTGTGTGTGTGTATGTATCTGTGTATGCCATAGTAACGTGTATATGCTAAGCGGCAGAGCGTTAGTTAAAGACCACGGGCAAATCGAAGAACACATGTTGCGGCAATTCGCATGCGTAAGACGTACCTACTCAAAGGTCCCTAAGGTTGTCAATGGCAACCAACAAAAACATAGCCGGCGCATAGCCTGGAACATGTGTGCATCAAGTGCAAATCGGTGGGGACGGATCATAATACGTATCAGATGCCCAGTCAGCACAATAGATGTGTAGCTATACTGACCAGATCAACTAAAGGATCACATCAGGAAAAAACGAGTGACAAACACTCATTAAACACATCAAACTGTGTTGGCAGAAAAAGCAGCTGAGGTATATTGGTACAATGACCAGGGCCGTCTTTAACACAGGGCAAAAGGGGCAGCTGCCCAGGTCCCAGTCTCTGTTGAGGGGCCCAAGAGTCCTAAAAAAAAAAAATGTTTAATGGTTCATACCCGACTGCTGATGTGACATGGGGAACACACACATTCAGAAAGCTGGAGCAGCAGGCACATGAGGATTTGAGCATCTGTGCAGCTGCATACACTGCTCTCTTCAGTCTTGAGGCTATGTGACTCATCTCACACTGTATCCATGCAGCCTTGGACAGACAGCATCCAGTCTGCTGGTCCCCTTAGCCCTGCTCTTTCTGCTGTGGCCCTAAGATCAACTAACTGAAGTTTATTATGGGAACAGTGCTTTGTAGAAAGGTGACAGTGGGAAAAATAAGTGAGTGCACACATGCCGCTCCCCATGCAGCATTGTCTAGTGCAGGGTGAGAGGGAACTTGTTCCTAGCAAAGAAGTGACATGTGCTGCTGTGGCTGATGTATAGTGTCATGCTGATACTTCACACATTAATGTAAGTTTTTTTTTTATAGTTTTTATTTTTTCTCCGTCACAGATTTTACAGCTTTCCATAGTAGTTCTGCTGTTCTAGTCAGTAAACTTATATTTGTCTGCATCTCCATGCTTGCTCCTCAGTCTTTACCTTGCTTTGCTCCTGTTGGCTGCCCTAAATCTCTTTAACCAGCTAACCTCACACCAGAATCACATTCAAAAGAATATTAAATGAATCCACAGTGGGGGAATTTATATATTTATTTACTTAAAAGTACTGCTTAGGTCCAGTTTCACATATTGCAATTTATTTCCATTTTTTTAATGATTAGCCCAGCAGTGGATCATCCACCGCTGGGCTAATAAGTTAAAAAAATTTTTTTTTGATTTAGTTGTTTTTTGGGATGTTGGGGTAGAGAGCAAAATTGCATGGGGTAGCTGGGGGGGGGGGGGCAAGAAGATTTTTGCCCAGGGTCCAGTCAATATTAAAGACGGCCCTGACAATGACATATTAAAAAGATGACATATTCAATAATACAATAACATGGCAGAGTGTGTATATGTATGTATGAGAAAGCTTTTCTGCACAGATTCATATGAAAACTTATTTCTACGATCTCCCAAAGTCGACCTTAGCCAAAGAGACATCAAGCCCCCATTGGAGCATGGGATTAAACAGCTCAACATGCCTACTCTCAACAGGGAAGAATTTCACGCTGTGATGCATACTCTCCTAGCAACAAATGCAGTGTAGCTTTAATAACCTATCCTTGATAATAAGAGGAGGAACATGTGAGGACCCACCATTGAGACCCATCAAGCTGGAATCCACTACACCTACAGATAACCAGAGGTGAGTTACTGAAGCAGCCCTACACCCTTAGCCGATACCAACCACTCACCCTAATCTGGACATCATATCAGAGGGGGAGTGAGAACCCAGCTATCGCTATCCTAGAACTTTCCTCATTCGCTTCAGTGGCGGTACACTGTCAGCTCCCTCGACTACACAGCCAAAACATGCAGATTATTTAGGAGCTAGATGCACCCAAAGAACAGCTCACCACACCTACCTCAAGATATCATGGTTTGTCAGTAGAGAAGGACCTGCTCTCGGCGATTACTTTGGAGGATGCGCCGACCCCTGAGTGGATTGCCTGGATGGCCCTCGTAGCCTCTATCATGCTCTTCTTGATCACCGGAGTCTACAGAGAACTAGAATGTTGCATCCCCCAGCAGAGGTCCCGACTAGATCCGGTGACATGACTGTAGCCCTCAGCATCAATGGACATGAGCCACAGCTGACAGGGTCCTGCCAGAAGCCTGTAGGTACATACCATGAAGCCGGAACCTCAGTCTCGACACCTAGACTTCTTGGGGATATGGCCATGTCTTCGGAGGGGACGGGACGCTCTTCTTACCTTCCATCCAATACAATCCAAATCTATTGTGGGGTAACGGTACCCGCCCAACAGAACGGTTTTGGTAGAAGTGGTGTGGGCTATTGCAAAACTAAGAGCTTTATGTTCCGGCGTTAGCCCATAAAACTCAACTACTGACTTTTAAATGCGGTAGGAGTCTGTACAGGAGAGGGTCTACCGCTCACTTTTTCAGGCAATCGTAATACCGGCATTAGGAAAATCCCATTACAAAGATAGGATACGCAATTGACGTAAGGGGATTTGCGGTATGCTAAAAATCACAAAAAAAAAAAGTGAGCGGTAGACCCTCTCCTGCCTGACTCGTAATTCCAGTGGGCGTTAAAAAGCAGCGTTGGGACCCCTCAACACTGCTTTTTAAGGCTAACGCAAGACTCGTAATCTAGCCGATAGATTCTACTAGAAAAAGAAAGTGTTATTGAAAGTAAAGCATATACATTGTTATTCTACTAACAACCAATTTCTTGTGGTTTTGTTGAACGTGACCACCAATAACTTAACAACATGGAAAAACAAAAAACAGCTGGTTATCCAAAAATACTATTTTAACAAGCAATGTGTATGTAAATATATATATATATATATATATATTATTTTTTTAAACATTATCTTGTAATGTACTGCTTACTGTACAAACTAAACATTGCATTAAATACTTTCATGTGTCTGTAGTAATTTAAACCCAATATAACTACTTGCCTTAATTACAAAGGCCACATATTTATGTAATCACTTCTAATATTAAAAGGGACATGAAAGCCTTTTTTTATTTTATGATTCAGACAGAGCATGCCATTTTAAATAACTTTCCAATTTACCTCTATTATCTTGTGATCCTATGCCTCTCTCAGTTGGAGTACCGCAAGGCTCTGTCTTGGGTCCCTTGCTTTTCTCTCTCTATACATCCTGCCTTGGAAAACTTATACCCTCCTTTGGATTCCAGTACCACTTATATGCTGATGATACCCAAATCTATCTTTCCTCTCTTAATATCTCTCCCTCTTTACCTCCCTCTTCAACCAGATTTCCAACTGCCTCTCTGCAATTTCCTCTTGGATGTCTTCACACTACCTCCAGCTCAATCTGTCCAAAACTGAGCTGCTTCTTATTCCTCCCTCTTAGAGGTATCCAACACCTTACATTTCTCTGATGGTTGGAGACTCTATTCTCAACACCTCACCCCAGGTCCACTGTCTTGGGGGTCACACTAGATTAAGAACTCACATTTAACCCACATATACAAGCGCTTACCCAATCCTGCCGTTCACACCTACACGACATTTCCAGAATTAGTCCCTTCCTTACTCAAAAAACTACAAAAATACTTGTTCATTCCCTCATTTTTTCACGCATTGATTATTGCAATCTACTCCTAAATTGCCTTCCAAAACACCGCCTCTCCTCCCTCCAATCTATTATGAATGCATCTGCTAGACTCATCCACCTAAGTCGCCGATCTACATCAGCTGCTCCGCTCTGCCAGTCTCTACACTGGCTCCCCATACACTCCAGAATACAATTTAAAGTATTAGCCCTAACCTACAAAGCACTCAACAGTCTAACTCCCAACTATATTTCCTCTCTCATTGGGAAATACTCCCCATCCCGTCCTCTTCGATCAACCTCTGACCTACGTCTCTACACTCCTGTTATCTCTACATCCCACTCCCGCCTCCAAGACTTCGCACATGCTGCTCCTGTCCTCTGGAACTCTCTACCCCGCTCCATAAGACTGTCTCCAACCTTGTATAGCTTCAGACACTCCTTGAAAACTCACCTATTCAGAGAGGCTTACCACCTCTCCTCCATCCTGCATCCGAACCAAACTAATACATGTACTGCCTGACTCACTACTGCAACTACAACCGATGTAACAAGCTACCCCCAACCTTATGTCTCTGCACCCTAAGCCTATAGACTGTGAGCTCTCTGGAGCAGGGCTCTTCCTCCTGTACTAGATTTGTTTAGTTTTGTTATGTTTTGTATTTTATCACAAATCTTTGTCATTGTATACCCCTATCATTGTACCCAGCACTACAGAATTTTGCGGCGCTATACAAATAAATGATAATAATAATAATATCAAGAGAAATAAGCTAATTTTATTATTATCATTTGTTGGAAAAGTATACCTAAATAGGCTCTGGAGCCGGGAGCTAGCTGTTGATTGGTGGCTGCACATGTGTCTCTTTTCATTGACTTATGACTGATTGACTGATGTGTTCAGTTAGCTCCCAGCAGTGCATTGCTGCACCTTCAAAAAAGGATACAAAAAGAATAAAGCAACATTGTTCATATATGTAAAATTGGAAAGTAATTAAAAAAAGGTATTCTCTATCTAAATCATAAAAGAAAAAAAAATTAGCGTTTTATGTCCCTTTAAGGTCAGTGATATTTTACAGATATTAAATGTTGTGTGTGTGTGTGATATATATATATATATATATATCTCAATTTTTTTTTTAATAATAATAATAATAATAATAATAATAATAATAATAATATCTCAAACATTTAAAACCAAACAATATACTGGACGGATTCAATTTTAATCGTTAGCCCAAACATCTACAATCCTAATAACATTAATAACTTATAAATGCAATCAATGGGGTAGATTTATCATAGTGCGAGCGAACATGATACGAAGTAGCGTATCTTGTCCGCTCGACATCGATAAATGCTGACAGCATACGCTGTCGGCATTTATCATTGCACCAGAAGTTCTTGTGAACTGCTGGTGCAAAGCCACCCCCTGCAGATTCACGGCCAATCAGCTGCTAGCAGGGGGTGTCAATTAACATGATCAAAATCGATCGGGGTGATTTCTGTCCCCGGCCTCAGAGCAGGCGGACAAGTTATGGAGCAGCGGTCTTTAAACCGCTGCTTCATAACTTCTGTTTCCGGCAAACCTGAAGGCTCGCAGGGAAACATAAATAGATAAATCGGCCCCAACGATTCTATAACCAATAGCCAATCCGTTTCCGCAGATTATATATATATATATATACACTGTACATTCATATATATGCATTAGTAGGGAAAAAATATAAACATCAGGGCTAGGTAAACTATATATATAAATAAATGTTATTATGCATAGTTTAAAAACAAAAAGAGATTTTGGAAAGTTACAAAACTTTTTTCTTATGCTTGGCATTCCATATCAGGGGAACATCAGGGGTTTCAAGAGCCCTAGGCATCGTGCAGAACAAATTATCCATAAATAAAACCCATATTTTTTCTATATTATCAATAAGGTGAACATCAATAAATACCATAAATACCATGAAAATATAATTGTATTTATATAAAAAATATATATAATTCTTTTCATAGTGTGTTAAAAAAAAAATGAATACAGTAGCTGCCCTAACTATACTTGGCAATGTATTAGGGCAACATTTCATGTCTGTATGCATCTTTAGCCACTGTAGTGACATTTCAAGGTTAGCTAGAAATAAAAAAAGAAAAAAAAAAAAAGATAAAGGAAATCCATACAGAATAGGAATATGTGATCAAGATCATACATTTTTTTTTTTTTTTACAACACTGTACTGCTTGAAGGGTTTAGTCAAATAATCTCTAGTGGATAAACACTACATACTCTTCCCTGTATAGGAAAATTATATATATATACACACATACATACATACACACACACAGTATATCTGTTAATTTGGCCACTCATTTCAGGTGGATCCAGTTTGTTCGCCTGAACAAAAATAAAATAAAAAACATAAGATCTGTAAATAATTGAAAGAAAAGACTACCATAAAATGATCTAAATTCGAGTGAGCAGCCCCTACGCTCTGCAACCAAATGGGGCTTCATAAACATTGTACTTGGTTTATGGCTAGTGATTTTTTTTTCTTCTTCCTTTAATATTACAGATCAATGCAACATGTCACTTGAGTTGTCACTAAGTAGTAAAAAGGTTGTTATATAATGTGACCCCCCCCACTCTTTTTTTGGTAGGCTGCAATGATTTTTCTTAATACCAAGCTTCATGTCAGCCATAGAACAAGAAAATTTGTACAGACAAATCCTATATACATGAAAGGGAACTCGTATAAATTAGAGAATGCATATCCATTTTATAAAGCATTAATAAAAAAAAAACAGAACACTATTCTAATATGAAGAATAATAAAAACAATATGTGAAGAATATTAAAATGAACTGTATTTTTAATATATATGTCACGATTGAAGCATTTAACTGACATAACTCAAATAGGGTTTAGTATGATAAACCTAAATTCACCAATTTCAGCCAGAGCCCTGCTTATGTATGAAGTATGTCATAGAAATCCAGCCTAAGTTCATACACTCCTCTGGATCATCATAAAAAAAAAATCTATACATAATTGTATACAGTTGCTCTTTTCTAAACCAATAGGCTTATTAAATTATGTCAATATAAATAGAACTGCTGCTATGCCCTAAATCAATTCAGATGTCTTTACAAAGGTGCTAATATGTTAACCCTCTCAGCTACCAAGTTGGCCTGCAAAATATTTCAGGGTACTGGCTGGTGTTCTCATTAAACACTGAAAGAGTTAACATTTGCAGATACAACAGATCAATAAACACATTTTTCTTTTATTATTATGCACTAGAAAAAGTCACATTCAAGCACAAGTCCTACAATAACCTTAAACACATTACTAGACCCATTGCAATTACAGACATACACTCTTGCTCCCTCCAGTCTCTAAATTATATCCTTAACTGGACAATCTATCTTTGGCTGCTCCTAACTGAAATTCTTAAATTTGCACCCGAGTGCTTGAGGGCCCCTCACTGCTCACATCTGAGTTTGACTCACAGGTGATGTATTAACCCTTTGGTTGCTAGAGAAAGCTGCAATTCATTGCTACATTCATAGACATAATGATTACAAAAAGAATAGATAATACAGAAAATAATCCCTTACAATAAGATGTTACTATGCTTTTAAATACCTTTTCCAATAAGCCACAACATAACTGAGCTATAAATTATGTCTGGAGAGCATCTGCAGGGCTCTAGGGACAATGACAAATTATCCCACTTGTCTTTCAACCCCAAGTTTATAACACGACCTGCCCAGGTCTTAGCACATCAAGTAGGGGTCCAACAGTGCACAGAGAAACACACACTATTAACAAGAAACACACAGCACCAGAAACCCCAAAAAATGCTTTTACGCATTAGATGTGTACAAATAAATGCACAGAATGGAAATAAATAAGCAATAACGGCTGGCTCATGTAAAATGTCCATCCAAAGAAGTATATGATGCAGCCAAGTATAGTATACAGAGGCAACAGCACACACAGAGGCTCACAAGCCTGCCTGCAATTTCTGTTAGGATTCCCAGGGAGGAAGGAGACTGCTTGTTACATGGGAAGGATAAAGGTTTGTAATTTGCAGCACAATGAATGGGCAGATACAAAGTGACACATCCAGCTATGCTTGCTTACCAATTCTGCAGGGTTCCAAATCCCAGACAACGCTCTCCCCCTCTTGCAAAGATCCACCAGAACTGTGCAAGTAAAAAAAAAAACCTCACAGTCACTGCAAAGACAGAGCTCAGTACAACAATGATGTCCTGGGTATTGTGAAGATGTGTCCCAGCTAGACCAGACCAGCCTGTAATCTGCAGCCTAAAGGATGCTGCTGTGGATTTATCCTTTGCTTTTTTCGTCTTTCCTTGATACAAACACATATATCAACTGAGGCAAACACAGGTTACAAGAATGGAAGGCAGGGACCAATCCTGCAATGCTTAGAAATGACAGACACACACATGCATTCAAAGCCTGGCAATACCATTACAAGAGAAGAGGGGGAGTCTAGATTGTTCTCTATCCTCCTGCAAGGTTTCACATCTCTATTCCTACGTGGAACTTACCTACAAATTGCATCTTCCAAGCTCTTACTTCTGCCTTTAGTATTTACTGTCTTCTTCATACATGCTTAGCTATAGGTGGAGCCCACCTGTATCATGGTACGTCAGTCAATAGCTAGTACTACTCACATTACAATGTAATTGTCTTTCCACTATTAGAGAAAATTAAGTCTGGGTCACTGCTTCCAAAAATAAAATAAAAAAATAACAGGATAAAGGATACTATGAGGACACCTGGTGTATGGGAGCAAGTTGACCACTTCTAATTTAACATTTATATGATATATTTTTGGCTCTAGTCTGTAAATGTTTTTTTTTTTTTAATAATCTTTTTAGTATATAGTAATGTCTGGCTGCTACAATTATGCCCTTGAATATTGCAAGCTTTTTATAAAAGGGCAAATGTATTATAGAGCTGTAAGCGGTCTGACAATCCACACTTCTGCACTCTAAAGTGATTTAATAGGCAGTAGGAACAGCCTCTCTCAGTCTTGATCTTTATTTAATGTCAAATGCATTTAACTCTTTCATTGCCCTATCAGGTTTGCTGCAATTTGCCCTGCTTTGCTTGTGATTGCTGTATTGAATTTCAAAATTTGAAAAGATACATTAGAGTTGATTTAATGCATATGTGAAAACATTTAAAGAGTGTACATAGTGACACTTTTCACATGTTTATTGACTTTTTTCCCTCAAAATAACCCCTTAAAGATACATACAAGTGCATAAAGACAATTCTGTAATGTGTTTAAACATTTTTTACTGCACTGTTGCATATAACTATGTTTAACCCTTGCTAAAATCAGCTCAGATTAGCAATGCACTACTGTTAGATGCTCAACCAATGACAAGAAGCATATGTGAGTAGCCACCAATCCCCAGCTAGCTCCCAATAGTGCATTGCTGCTCCTGAGCCTACCAAGATATGTTTTTTTTAACAAAGGATACTAAAAGAATTAAGTAATTTTGATAACAGAAGTATCCAGTGCCACAGAATTTCTCAAGGTATACATACAATAAGAAAATTAAATTGAAAATTGGCTTAAGATTGCATGATGCGTCCGAATCATGAACGTTTATTTATTACTTTTATGCCCTTTTAATGACTGGGATATTTTGCAAAGCAAAATCAAACATTTTTGTCTGTATTATGTTCTGTTTAGCTAGTGGTGGGTTTGGTAGTTGCAAAAAAAGTATGCAGGTATCTGATTGGTTACCTGCAATTGTGCTCTGATTCAAACTGTGAGTAAAAGGGTATTCTAAAGATCTGCGTGCTATGAAATTAAAAAACAAAACAACAAAAAAAACATACATTTAAAAAAAAAACATAACATATTTTACATGCACACACCTACAATAAACTCCCACTGTACATAAATAAATACTAGAGATGTGCATTTGGGTTTTGGACAAATCGAGTCGTTTGAAACACAAACAGCCAAATACCAAATACATTATTGGACGAAACTGATGAAAAATGAATAATTGCCGGACAAAATCGATGCTTTGGCACCAAAAAAAAGGTGCAGGAATGGGGCGAATGAGTTATATTGTTTGGATACTAAGCTCCTCTGTTTGTAATGATGTACAGGGGGTCTGACCATTCATTTGTGCACCGTCCCCTGTCAATTCCTGCCATAGTATTTCTAATGACTGATGTTAGGGATGGGACTAATGCTGGATTTTAGTCATACAGGAGTTGTATGTTCTTTTGATATTGAAAATAGGTTATTTTCATTGTTTGAATCTTATAATGTAAGAGTTTTGTTAAAGGGACATAAACCCCAATTGTTTTCTTTCCTTATTCAGATAGAACACACGATTTTGAACAACTTTCCAATTTATTTCTTTTTCCAAATTTTCTTAGTTTTTGTTGGTATCCTTTGTTGAAAAGCAGGGAGGTGAGTTCGTCTGCAGCATTATATGGCAGCAGTTTTGGAACAATATTATACATTAGCAGGAGCACTAGATGGCAGCACTATTTCCTGTCTTGTAGTCCTCCAGACATGTGCACGCTACCTATCCAGATATTTGTTCAACAAAAAATAACATGAGAACAAAGCAAATCGGGTAATAGAAATAAATTGGAAACTTTTAAAAAAACTTGTATGCTCTTTCTTAATCATGAAAGGAACATTTTGGATTTCATGTCCCTTTAATATTGTATATATTTGCTGTTCCTATTGGAAATATCGGTAACAAAACCGAATCCAATATTCATCCGAACCAAATGCCTGCATAGCCGAAAAACTGAGCATTTGAAACAAATATTTTGCCCACGCACGTCTAATAAATACCTGTTTACTATCTCTAAACTTGTAGTGGAAGATTTTAGTATCATATTTTGTCCAGTGTATGAATTGCATGCTGGTATCTTGAAGCCTTCTTTCTTTCTCCGTAGAGCCACAGTGGTCCTTCCTCCAAAAGCCTTGCAACAATCTGGGGAAACTGATTGACTATTTATAGAGCCATTGGGGCCGATTTATCAATCTCCGTATGGAGCTTGATGCCCGTATTTCTGTGCGAGCCTTCAGGCTCTCCAGAAACAGAAGTTATGAAGCAGCGGTTTAAATCGGTCAAATACGGCCGCGAATCTGCAGGGGGTGGCTTTGCACTAGCAGTTCACAAGAACTGCTGGTGCAATGATAAATGCCAAGAGCGTATGCTATCGGCATTTATCGATGTGGAGCAGACATGATACGCTACATCGCATCATGTTTGCTCGCACTATGATAAATCTACCCCATTGACTGCAATTATAAGTGATTACTGTTATTAATGTTATTAGCATTGTAGATGTTTGGGTATTAAAATTAAATACATCCAGTCTATTGTTTTGGTTTTAAATATTTGAGATTATATATATATATATATATATATATATATATATATATATATATATATATATATATATATATATATATATATATATATATATATATATACTGTATATATATATATACACACACACACACACACTCACATATATATACACATTTCTGGAATTGTTTGAAATTGATAACTGCATACATGATATTAATTGACACTATTGATTAAATGTAAAAGCTACAATCAATCAAATTAGGCAGTCAAAATCAGGATTGAATCAACTACTTTTTTCCACCTTGGTTGCATATCTTTTGCTTCTTTGAAGATCTATAAAAAAAACTGTGAAAATTCCTTCAAATGTCTGAGAAATTCCTGCATTTTAGTAGTTTTTTTGCATATTTAATCAGATATTCCTGTGATATTGTATATGTAACTTGAACACTTTTACTTTACATAACAGCAATTGAAATGGATTAGAATTTCTTAGAACAATTGGCCAAAAATGAAGTTAGCTTATATTGTTATTAAAAGGGTGTTCAAATGGATAGGAGGGGAGAACATGGGCTCCATTTAACAAATACAAGGTCCATCCGGCATTACGGCAAGTGGGCAGGATTTACTGCCCTCAGATATCATTGATCGAGCAAATGCTTGTGTAAGCCGCTCCCCCTACACGCCATGGAACCAAATGTCAGAGCAGAGCTTGTCAATCATCCCAATTTACATCAGGATTTTTTTTTAACTCCCCACCCATGAGGTGGTGGAGAGGTTAAAAAGCAGCGGTCTTAAAGGTACATGAAACTGACATTTTTTATTTTATGATTCAGATAGAGCATATATTTGTAAGCAACTTTCCAATTTACTTCCATTATTGAAGGAGCAGCAGTTCACTACTGGGAGTTAGCTGAACATATCAGTAAACCAACGGCAAGAGGCAGATATGTGCAGTCACCAATCAGCAGCTAGCTCCCAGCTCCTAAGCCTACCTATGTGTTCTCTTAAACAAAGTATACCAAGATAACTAAGCAAATTAGATAATAGGAGTGAAATGAAAAGTTGTTTAAAACTGTGTTCTCTATCTGAATCATGAAATAAAAAAATTTCCGACTTTAAGAATGTTGAAATGAAAAATACATTAGTGTGCAAGCAAAACCGCATAATTTTTAAAAATAAGTGTATATATATATTTGATAATAAAATATTTATAACCCTACTTAGTATCTTCTGTTACTCCAGCCCCCTTAATTTCCTCTTTTGGCCGGGCTGTGACATAGAGAGCAGTCCCAACCACTCTCTACATAGGCTTCCTAAGGGCTTTCAAAGGGCTGGACTTCCTTCAAGAGTGTCATATGACACACACACTGATTGGATGTTCATTAGAATTGTCATACATTGGGCCGTCTAAACATTGTAATAGAAGCATTACTATAGGGCATGAATTTAACCATTATCATGGACAGATTAAAAAAAAAAAAAACAACAGGTATACATATGCTTTTTTAATGGCAATGATTACATACAGTATATAGCTAAAGTTTACTATCACTTTAACCAGCATTTCAGGGCTGCTTGTGTGAGACTGAAAGCTTCTGCAGCTTCGTAAATGGAGCTCTATGTTTCACACACAAAAAAAATGTCTGCATGAATGTGTTATATGCAAAATGGCTGCCAACAATGTAGTTCCTGACCAAGGATCCAGAGTGGAACAAATATTTGATGTTAAAATATTACTGATCAACAATAAATTGCTTTGCTACTTATGTAGGATTTTTGTTTACAGGATTTTCCTTCTAGGATACAGAAGAGCTCTTTTTGGATAATATTGTCTTTGTACCTATTACAAGATACTGTGTACTTGATCACAATCGTTTTAGAATTATTGGAATGTTAGCGGCTGCACATGAGCCCTTTCTGAGGTCAGCACAATCACAATCAGACATTTTCAATGTTTATTTTTTCATTTTGTTTTCAGGAGATAATAACTTTGTGATTGAGGGATATTAACAGTTTTACAAACAAGCAGAAACTTTAATTGTGTTTATGATTTGTTTTATTTGCTTTCATTTCATACCTCACTGGGTGGATATGATGATTAATCTAAAAGAGATCAATGTAAAAAGGTCCCAGCTTAAAGGGACGGTCTAGTCACAATTTAACTTAAGAGAAGACAGACAAAACTTGATGTTGTTAATTAACAGATAGACTAAACCTCTCACTTTCAATGGGAAGTTTGGTATTAAGGGATGTTTGCCTTGTTTTTCTGCATTCTGTAGTCCTTAAAGGCAAAGTCTACCCCAGAATTTTTATTGTTTAAAAATATAGATAATCTCTTTATTACCATTGCTCAGTTTTACATAGCCAACATGGGTATATTAATAATACTTTTTACCTCTGTGATTACCTTGTATCTAAGCCTCTGCAGCTGCCCCCCTTATCTCAGTTATTTTGACAGACTTGCAGTTTAGCCAATCAGTGCTGCCTCCTAGGTAACTCCATGTGAGCACAACGTTATCTATATGGTACACGTGAACTAACATCCTCTAGCTGTGAAAAACTATCAAAAAGCCCTGAGATAGGAGGCCGCCTTCAAGGGTTTCGAAATTAGTATATGAGCCTACCTAGGTTTAGCTTTCAATTAAGAATACCAAAAGAACAAAGTAAATTTGATGATAAAAGTAAATTGGAAAGTTGTTTAAAATTGCATGCCCTATCTGAATCATGAAAGTTTAATTATGACTAGACTGTCCCTTTAACAGTAAAGTAAAAATTTAAGTTTTATGAAGCATGCAATTTTACACAACAATCCAATTTATTTCTAATATCTAATTATTTTTGTTCTGTTGGTATCCAGAAAGAAGTGAATCGTTTGGATATCTGTTTAATACTAAAATTAATGTGAACCCTTGGGGTAGATTTATCATAACCCGGGGGGAAATGATTTGCTATAGTGAATCAAGTCCGCCCTGCATCGCTAAATGCCGACAGCATACGCTGTAAGCATTTAACATTGCACAAGCATTTCTGGTGAAATGCTTGTGCGCCATCCCCTGCACATTCGTGGCCAATCGGCCGCTAGCAGGGGGTGTCAATCATCCCGATCGTATCTGATCGGGATGATTGCAGTCCACCACCTAAAAGGTGGCGGACGAGTTAAGGAGCAGCGGTCTTAAGACCGATGTTTGTTACATACCGTTTCCAGGCTCGCACGGAATAAGCAGCATCTGCTGCTGGATAAATGTACCACTTGGTATGTAGACAATTCCATTATATCATTCCTAGATGTTTATCCATAGGTGAGACGGCCTTCATTGTTCCATCCATCTCTGCCCAGGCTCCCCTAGCTCTGCCTGGCCTTGCCCACGAATGCCCTAACCCCATCCATGGACTGCTCCAACGCCATCCTGAAATCCTATCACAGCCGCATCACAACAGCTGTTGGTCTCCAGGAAGTGCCGCCCATATACATTTTTCTGGAGATGCCAATGGGTATGAGCACATTCCTTGCAAGCTACTACACACTGTTCAACGTGTTGCTTAATGGTCTGCCATCAGTAAGGATTGATTATGCCAAGGATTTTAAGTATGCCGGCAAATGTTGTGGAAATGTATGTTATCATTAAAGGGACAGTCTAGGCCAAAATAAACTTTCATGATTCAGATAGAGCATGTAATTTTAAACAATTTTCCAATTTACTTTTATCACCAATTTTGCTTTGTTCTCTTGGTATTCTTAGTTGAAAGCTTAACCTAGGAGGTTCATATGCTAATTTCTTAAACCTTGAAGCCCACCTCTTTCAGATTGCATTTTAACAGTTTTTCACCACTAGAGGGTGTTAGTTCACGTATTTCATATAGATAACACTGTGCTCGTGCATGAGAAGTTATCTGGGAGCAGGCACTGATTGGCTAGACTGCAAGTCTGTCAAAAGAACTGAAAAAAGGGGCAGTTTGCAGAGGCTTAGATACAAGATAATCACAGAGGTTAAAAGTATATTATTATAACTGTGTTGGTTATGCAAAACTGGGAAATGGGTAATAAAGGGATTATCTATCTTTTAAAACAATAAAAATTCTGGTGTAGACTGTCCCTTTAAATATGTGCACTTTTAGTTTAGTTATGGTCATCTCACTGGATAGTATCAAAAACACACAATTGCCGCTGTATTTTGTTTTGCTGTCATGTCTTGCTGTCGTGTTTTTGTTTTTTATTTCTCTTGAAGTTTTTTTAAGTTTTATTTTTTCTTATGTTAAGTGGATTGTTTTACGGAGGTTCTCTTTTATTTATTTGTCTTAATTTTTATTTTTTTTTTCATTTTTTGAGTGTTTATTTTATTCCAGTATCCTTTACAGTGTAACTCATAGTTTGCATTGAGAAATTAACAGTTGCAAGAAAAATGTGGCTCCATTGATTAAAGCAGAACTTCCTGTGACAAGGGACAGTTACAAATCTTATGGAGCCTGAAGTTAGTTTAAAATCTCTGTTTTATGAAATCAAAGCCTGTAATGAGATTATGGTGTTGAAGTCATGGGTTCTCCAAATTAACTGTAACAAATGATGATTTGAGTATATTATTTCATATTCCAATATTTTCTAGTCAAACATATTTCTGTTATTAATGCCACAACCTTAGACAAACTCCCTGAGCCAGGCCTTCCATTAACTGTTGAATGGACAGGGGTATAGCCTTTAAAAAGACAGTGTACATGAACATTTTTATTGTTTAAAAGCCTACCTAGGTTTAGCTTTCAACATAGAATAGGAAGATATTAGAGAACAAATCAAATGTGATGATAAAAAGTTGTTTAAAATTGCATACCCTATCGGAATTTAATTTCGACTTGACTGTCCCTTTAACATTAAAGTAAAAATGTAAGTTTTATAATTCAGATGGAGCATGCAATGTTACACAACTTGTCAATTTATTTCTAATATCTAATTAGCTTTGTTCTCTTGGTATCCTTTGTTGAAAAACATTACCTAGGGAGGCTCTGGAGCAGCTGTTGATTGGTGGATCCACATATATTGACATATGTTCTTGATATATGCTCAACAGATGTGTTTAGCATGCTCCCTGTAGTGCATTGCTGCTCCTTCAATAAAATATAGCAAGAAAATGAAGCAAATTGAAATGTTGTGTAAAAATGTATGCCTGATTAATGAAAAAAATATATATTTTGGTTGCATGTCTTGATAGGCAAATGTATAGTCCTAGAGCAATCTGGAACAATAACTTGACAAACTTGATATAAGAGCATTTTGCTTAAAAGAAAGTAATGGGAACTTGCAGGTGATTGCAAGTAGGAGAAGAAGAATGTTCCTTATAAGGCTGTAGGCTTGGGGATGTCCTTGTTTGATGCATCATTCTTTAGACGTTGGCATTTTTTCAACAGGGGGTAAGCGCAATCCAGTTAGTCATTGTTAGTCAGTGCTGCTTAACTTTTTTTGTGAGCTTTCAACTGCCTAAATGCATGTGTTTTGCTTGTGGAGAGCTACACTGTAGAAGGAACCGTAGTGTTTTAGAAATTAGGTAAAGAGTAGGATAGTAAAGTTTCCTGACTGCTCTAATGACAGAATATCAAACAAAGACAAGCCGAATAGGTGTGCTGTACACAAACGCTTTATTGTTCGTGATTTGCCAGATAAGACATAAAAATACCAGGAATAGGCACAGACAAAGGCTGTGGCGGACATTTTCCAAAGTACAGACCTTAGTGAAGGACACCAACGTACATTTGAAATTAAAAACATTATTTTATAGTGCTTGGTGTTATTTTACTCATGCAGATACCACTGATCCTATAACCAGCCCTCCTCTGGCTATACCCATGTGCCAGTGTCACTACTGTGTCATTATATAGTGCTGGGTGTTATTATACTGATGCAGATACCACTGATCCTATAACCAGCCCTCCTCTGGCTATACCCATGTGCCAGTGTCACTACTGTCTCATTATATAGTACTGCATGTTATTATACTGATGCAGATACCACTTATTCTATAACCAGCCCTCCTCTGGCTATACCCATGTGTGTCACTACTGTGTCATTATATAGTACTGGGTGTTATTATACTGATGCAGATACCATTGACCCTATAACCAGTCCTCCTCTGTCTATACCCATGTGCCAGTGTCACTACTGTGTCATTATATAGTGCTGGGTGTTATTATACTGATGCAGATACCATTGACCCTATAACCAGCCCTCCTTTGGCTATACCCATGTGCCAGTGTCACTACTGTGTCATTATATAGTGCTGCATGTTATTATACTGATGCAGATACCACTGATTCTATAACCAGCCCTCCTCTGGCTATACCCATGTGCCAGTGTATCTACTGTGTCATTATATAGAGCTGGGTGTTATTATACTGATGCAGATACCACTGATCCTATAACCAGCCCTCCTCTGGCTATACCCATGTGCCAGTGTATCTACTGTGTCATTATATAGAGCTGGGTGTTATTATACTGATGCAGATACCACTTATTCTATAACCAGCCCTCCTCGGCTATACCCATGTGCCAGTGTATCTACTGTGTCATTATATAGAGCTGGGTGTTATTATACTGATGCAGATACCACTTATTCTATAACCAGCCCTCCTCGGCTATACCCATGTGTCAGTGTCACTACTGTGTCATATAGCGCTGGGCATTATTATACTGATGCAGATACCACTGAACCTATAACAATCCCTTGTCTTGCTATACCCATGTGCCAGTGTCACTACTATGTCATTATATAATGCTTGGTATTATTATACTGATGCAGATACCACTGACCCTATAACAATCCCTTGTCATGCTATACGCATGTGCCAGTGTCACTACTGTGTCTTTGTATAGAGCTGGGTGTTATTATACAGATGCAGATACACATCCAGTATTTCACTCAGGCTTTATGTATTCCATAACTTATCACCCAATATCGCTAGCAGTCTCTTGATAAGCCACTAACTTTATTCACCCTACATATTTTTTTTTGTTCTTCCTATTATTTAATCAGAAAGAAAAGATATACTAAGGTTGTGGCGGACACTGCAAGGGCTAGTCACGGACACCTTGACTATCCCTGGAAAAAACACACTGACATTTTTGCAGTAGCTGCCCCAGGAAATGCTCTAAAAAAGAGCTTCTAATAGAAAGTAATAAAGTTCGCTAGAAAGAGAAACTTCACTAGGGAGTGTGTGTGTGTGTGTGGGGGGGATAGATGATTTTAAAGGTTAAATACTGCAGCCAATACAAATCAGATTAATCTGTTCTCAGCATATAGTATCGTACAATCACCTCTATTTTCATACCCATGTATTTTAATATTAGGACAATGGGCTTGATTTATCAATCAAGTGCAGGCAGGGGCGTACATATTCGCCCCAGCTCTCCTCTGGGAGGCAGCAATCCACTGCCGGAATGTAACTTTCCACACGAGCGCTATTTTGCGCTTCATTGCTTTACCGCCCCCTGCCCGCGCACAGCTAATTATGCGGGACCAGGAGCTGTCAATCTCCTCAGTCGGTGGGGTAGAGGGTAGGGAAGCAGCGGACTGATGACCGCTGCTTGATAAATCATGACTGCAGGTTCTCTTGTGAGAACCTGCAGTCATAGGGAGGAGAAGGGCTTGATAAATCGAAGTGCCTTGAATTTTTTCACAGTATCTCGCAAGCTTTCTGTTTGCAAGATAAAGTAGTGAGATCTACATGGGAAAGATTTAAAGAACATGACAGATTTGCCAGAAAACTTTCACAGACATCCATGGAATGCTCCTGTTTAGCCCAGTTGCAGAGGTGCAATAACTTATTTTTCAATAAGGAAAACAATACAAAATCTACTGGGTGTATAATATAGTTTTTTTCCGGCATACAATATTTTTTTCAGAAACAATTTTGCTTCATTTTTTTTATACGTCGTTTTATTTTAATGTTTCATTTTTAATTTCATACAATTTTTTAATTAATTTAAAATTAATTTGTGAGCCTTATTATAATTTATTCATCTCTTTTACGTACACCACTTTGTGAGACATAGTGCTCTATGTACGAAACAGCGAGACCTGTTTCGGAGTCCTTGTGGGGCAGGTTCACCTAAGCGAGCCTGCTTCCCTCAATGTAAGAAGCAGCAGTCATTAGACCGCTGCTTCTTACACTCTCCACCACCTTTGAGGTGGGGGAAAGAATCATTGAGTGCTCGCTAGCTCTCGGTGATTGACAGTCCCTTCACTCATGCAAATGAAGGGGCGGGTATTACACATCGGAGTGTGTAATGATACATAAAGGCCAGCGGATCAATAGATCCACTGCCCGCATGCTGTGAAGGTGGACGGACAACTTTGCAAGTTAAAGGGACATTATACACTAATTTTTTTGCATAAATGTTTTGTAGATTATCTATTTATAAAACCCATAAAGTTGTTTTTTGTTTTTTTTTAGTTTTGCTTATTTTTAAATAACATTGCTCTGATTTTTTGACTCCTAACCAAGCCCCAAAGTTTAAGGAGAATACCGACAGATACCTACTCCAGCTTGCTCCTGTTTGTGTAAAGGGTCTTTTCATATGCAAAAGAAGGGGAAGGGGGTTATCTTATTTCCCACTTCCAGTGGGCTTTCCAGCTTCCTTTTCAACAGAGCTAAACTGAGAGTTTCTAAGTAAGTTTTTAAACAGTTTTATACTGGATTTTTATATCAGTATCCCAGTGGCGTATTTAGGTTTTGTGCTGCCCTAGGCACTCAAAATTCTGCTGCCCCCCCCCCCCCCCCCAAAGGTTTTAAGCCTTTTTTCCCTTAATATTTTTTTGGGTCAGTGTGTAAAATGTGTTTTTGTTTGTTTTTTTTCATAACAAATCAAAAGAAAATGGGCTAGCATAACACTTGCATACAGGTGGGTTGAATTGCATTCATCTCATACCATTGTATCCCTGAGAGAAGGGAGAGAAAAGAAGGGCAGGTGAGAAAATGGAGGGAAAGGAAAGAAGGGAGAGAGAGAGAGAGAGAGAGAGAGAGAGAGAAGTGGGGATGGATAGGAGAAAAGGGGGAGGGAAAGAAGGGCAGGGGAGAAAAGGGAGGGAAAGGAGAGGGAGAGAGAGAGAGAGAGAGAGAGAGAGAGAGAGAGAGAGAGAGAGAGAGAAGAAAAGGGGGGAGGGAAAGAAAGGAGTGAAAGAAGGGAGCATGGGAGAAAGTTGAGAGAAACTTTTTAAGTGTATGTAACATACATTAGTGCTGAGAGTTTATGATTAGACATCACAAGCTGATCCAAGCAGTGCACAGACGCTGGCTTTTAAAGAGAGGATAGGGCAGATGTGTTGCCCCTCCCAAATCTGCTGCCCTAGGCACCGGCCTTGTTGGCCTAGGCCATGTTACACCCCTGCAGTATCCGCATCTTATTATTTATAGTATTGTCTATTACATGCAGTTATATGAAAATTGGTGTATACTGTCCCTTTAAGAAGCTGTCCGCCAGCCTTTTAATATATGGCGCCCACAATGTTCTTCAAGGATGTAGGAATTGATTATTTATGAAAGATGTTTTAATAATTTAAAATTCTTTATTTTGATAAACTATAGTTTTTATAATACTTACACTATAAATAAAGATTGCTCTTTTGTGCTAAGGGCTTTTTGTCTACAGCAACACCAAGTAAACAATAAAACAATAAATCTTGTGATTCATTGTTTACTTGGTTAACTGACAGCTTATGTGTTGCGCATGCGCTATTAGCACTCACAAGCAGGAGCGCTCTTCAGGTATGACGTGTACATTGGGTGGGACCACTGTAAACAATACAGATCTGCAGAAGGAAATTATTATTGGGCGGAGCTAGGGAGCACTCAAGTGAATAATAGAAATGTCAAATAAACTTAAAATTCAAGTATGTAATATTGTGAATTTTATAGTTTTTCTACTAATACTTGTATAAGGAATTAATTTATGTTGTTCACATTACTATGCATTTACCATCACTTTAAGGTTAGGACCTGCATATCCAGATTGCTTTTATATGGTTTGCAGGCTTATCATACTTTGGCAACCGGATGTAACGAAAATCCATTTATTTTTTTAAATTTAAAGTTATGCTTAACCTTTATTACACATATCAACTTCTTCAAGATTTTAGGTTTGTACTTTGTTCTCTCACAATGTCCCTCTTCAGTTTCTACTGTTAAGGTATATTACTCAATAACCTAATTTCCAAGTGCATTATTATTTTAGCTAAGATGCAGTGGCGGCAGAGGAGGCTGTATCAGGGGCTTCAAACACCAGTCTAAACTGCTCCACAAAATATTGAGTTATCAAGAAATTATGATTTTTTTTCTCCCATATGGCAGAAGCCCATAAAGATAATATAAGTCACTAAAATCCTGTGAGAAGCAAAAGTCCTAGGCTGTAATAAAAAAAGGTTGCCACAATTAAAGGGACATAAAACTCATATGCTAAATCATTTGAAAGTGATGCGTCATAACTGTAAAATGCTGACAGGAAAATATCACCTGAGCATCTCTATGTAAAAAGGGAAGATATTTTACCTCACAATTTCCTCAGCTCAGCAGAGTAAGTGCTGTGTAAAAATGTAATACTTCAGCTGCTGTCCAGCTGCAGGTTAAAAAAAAAAAAGAAAAAAAAAAAAGGAAGAAATGAACAGCAGCCAATCAGCATCAGTAGTGCTGAGGTCATGAACTCTTTTACTGTGATCTCATGAGATTTCACTTAACTCTCACTTAAACTGAATAGGGAAATAGCATGAGTGTGCATGACGTTCGCTCCCTTGCCTGTCCCGGGACAGACACACTGATTTGCTGCTTAAAGACCTTTACAATGGGATGTGAATACATTTTGGACATTTTGAGGTAAAATATCTTTCTTATTTACATAGAGATGTTCAGGTGATATTTTCTAGTCAGCTTCTTACAGCTATGCTGCATCAGTTACAAGTGTTTCAACATTTGGGTATCATGGCCCTTCAAGGAAATTCCCATCAAAATGATCAGGAGGTGACATTTTTGACTCATTAAGTGTCAAATGTTAGTGGTATGTTGCAAATAGTTTGAGTTAAAGGTACATAAAACCCAAAAAATTTATTTCATTATTCAGATAGAGAATACAATTTAAACAACTTTCTAATTTACTTCTGTTATCTAATCTGTTTCATTCTCTTGGTATAATTTGTTGAAGGAGCAGCAATGCACTACTAGTTTCTAACTGAACACATGGGTGAGCCAATCGCATTCAATATATATATGCAGCCATCAATCAACAGCTAGAACCTAGTTTCTCTGCTGCTCATGAACTTGCCTAGATTCAGCAAATGATAAGAAGAGAAGGAAGCAAATTAAATAATAGAAGTAAATTTGAAAGTTGTTTAAAATTGTATTCTCTATCTGAATCATGAAAGGAAATCTTTGGGTTTCATGTCCCTTTAAGGACAAGGCTGGATTGACCTATCAGGATACCAGAAGATACTTCAACAGCTGGGGCTGGAAAGCTACAATTTAAAGGGGTGATTAATGGATGCAGTTGGGTTGTAAGGTGCCTATATAACAACAATCTGTCACTTTTTTTTTAATACAAACTAATATAATTCTGAAAAAAATATTGGGGGTAGAAGTATTCCAGTAATCCCCTTAGAGAAAATGGGACGTGTGCATTCTACTGATTCAACAAAAAATAGGACTGGCCTTCAAAATTTCCAGAGCTGCTTTTTATTTCCAGCCCAGCCCTGGTTAAAGTATGTATATGAAGGAATAAAATGGACATATAATGTTCAGTCTTTTTGCAGAATATGGTTTTCATAAGATTCCAGAAATTGGCCCTGCAGGGTAATCATCATTTCCACAGATGTATAATCCATGTTTTTTGAATTAACAATGTCCTCTAGCTTCTAAAGTTTAAAATTGATCTTTACTGTGCAAACATGGGTCCAAAAAAACAGCAATGTTTCGGGCTAGTTCATGCCCTTCATCATGCTCCATGTTTTTGGTCTGTGCCAACTGGTTATGATTGTGACAGACTAAATTCCTATTGCATGAAGAACTAAGCCAAACCAAAGTTATAAAATATATTCTTTATTATATGGAATCATATAGCATTATCTATCTAAGGGCAAAGTTAATCAAACCAGTTACCAGTGTTCCATCTAAATAGTGTGCCATTTGAAATCTAGCCCATAATATGCACAGGAAATCAGCTTTTTCAAAAACTATGAACCCATATAGGGCTAGATTACAAGTGGCAGGCTAAGAATAGCACGTGACGTGATAAGCAGTATTGCTGAACTGCACTAACATTAGCACACAACTTTATATTACAAGTCGATGGTAAATCAGATTACCAGAGAAGTTTTAGTGTGGCTGACATTGTGCAAGCACACTCATTACTTTCAAAAGATATCTCTAGTGAAAGCCCAAATAGCTTTAGAAGATTTTACGCAAATTGAAACCTTAAAGGAACATGAAACCTAAAAAGTGTTCTTTCATGATTAAGATAGAGAATAAAATTTTAAACAACATTCCGATTTACTTCTTTTATCTAATTTGTTTCATTCTTTAAATATCCTTTGTTGAAGAAATAGCAATACACATTTGTGAGCCAATCACAAGAGGCATCTATGTGCAGCCACCAATCAGCATCTACTGAGCATATGCTGATATGCTTTCCAACAAAGGATATCAAGAGAATAAAGTAAATTGGATAATAGAAGTAAATTTGTTAATTGTATTAATTAATTGTTAATTGTATCATGTCAGCAATTAACAAATTGAGTCATTAAGAGAGATGGTACAAGAACCTTAGGCTCTCTGAGCAAGTGCTGTGTTTAAAATGCTGGTGCACGGTGCATACTTAAATACACACTTAAGAGAGCTATAACTTTTATTAGAAGCATTTTTGCTAATACATGTATATTACAATAATGCTTCTATTCAAACCTGAAATGCACCCATGTGGATTCCAATTTGGGCTGGAATGTCCCTTTAAGATGTAATGCTACCGCTTTATGGATGTTTAAATTTACTCACAGTTGAAAGTACAAGGGACACATCAATCTATAGCAATTCAGTTTTCTATCAAAACTTCTAACCTCATAGCTCATAGGTTCTTGCCCCAATTGAATCTTACTGGGAACTTCCTTTGAAGACTGCAACCAAACTAACAAAAGATGATAAAACATTTCAGATCAGAAAGTGATCAACAAGACTAGCATTTTCATCCAGTCCCTGAGATATTTCTTTCTATGATCATATGTTTTTACTCACTCATCTATCTATCTATCTATCTTTCTATCTATCTATCTATCTATCTATCTATCTATCTATCTATCTATCTATCTATCTATCTATCTATCTATCTATCTATCTATGTAAGTATCTATCTATATCTATCTATCTATATATATCTATCTATCTATTATATCATCTGTCTCTCTCTTTATCTATCTTTCTATCTCTATCTCTATCTATCTATCTATCTATCTATCTATCTATCTATCTATCTATCTATCTATCTATCTATCTATTATATCATCTGTCTGTCTCTTTATCTATCTATCTATCTATCTATCTATCTCTCTATCTATCTATCTATCCATCCATGTCGTTATTTGTTCAAGTCCATGGGGCCGAATTATGGGGCTGATTGACACCCCCTGCTAGCGGGGCAGAGTTGCACAAGCAGTTCACCAGAACTGCTTGTGCAATGATAAATGCGGCAGACATGATACGCTGCATCGTATCATGTCCGTCTGCACTGTAATAAATCGGCCCCCATATGTTAAGTGTATTCAGTATATTAATACTATCCCAGTGAGTTTACAAACCTCTATTGTATTCAGAAATAGACAGGCACACTATTGTTATTTATACTAATTCTCAGTTGGTACATAGAGGTGCATATCATTTTTTTATCCTTCGAGATCCTGCATGACTAGTTAAAGAGACCCGTATGGTAATTTATGTATGTGAGATAGTAACACAGTCAGCAAGAACTCATTTTATCTTAGAATGAAATGAATTGGCTTTAAATCGTCATCTTCCATCCGGTCTCGTTAAATTACTTCTATTAGATTATCTATATTAGATTTTTTTTTTTTTTTTAAATAATATAGCTAGTTTTCCACCAATTTAACTTTAAAGGGACATTAAACCCCCAAAAAATCTTTCATTCAGATACAACATACAATTTTAAACAACTTTCCAATTTACTTCTATTATCAAAATGTCTTTGTTTTCTTGTTATTCTTTGTTGAAAAGCAGAGATGTAAGCTCAGGAGTGTGTACGTCTCTGCAACACTATATGGCAGCAGTTTTACAACAATGTTATACATTAGCAAGAGCACTAGATGGCAGCACTATTTCCTGTCTTGTAGTCCTCCAGACATGTGCACGTTAACCTATCCAGATATTTGTTCAACAAAAAATAACATGAGAACAAAGCAAATCTGGTAATAGAAATAAATTGGAAACTTTTAAAATTGTATTCTGTCTGAATCATGAAAGAATTTTTTGGGGGTTTATGTCGCTTAAATTTCCTAAAAACTGAAAAGTCAAATATTTGGCAAATATATGTGTTTAAAATGGGCAAGTATGGCTTCCATTAGTTATTTTACTACTCAAACACACCACCAAGACTCTAACAATACTAAACACACATAATACACAGCAGAGAATCTTTATCTCTCTCTCGCACACACACACGTACATATCACACACACATACATATATCACACACACACACACACACACACATACATATATATCACACATACACACACACATACGTATCACACACACATACATATATATCACACATACATATCACACACACACACATACATATCACACACACACACATACATATATCACACACACATACATATATATCACACATACACACACACACATACACATATCACACACATACGTATCACACACACACACATACATATCACACACACACACATACATATCACACATACACACACACAGACACATTTCACACACACACACACACACACACACAGACACATATCACACTTATCACACACACACATACATATCACACACACACATATCACACACACACACATACATATATCACACACACATACATATATATCACACATACACACACATGCACATATCACACACATACGTATCACACACACACACACACATATCACACACACACACACACATACATATCACACATACACACACAGACACATTTCACACACACACACACACACACACAGACACATATCACACATATCACACACACACATACATATCACACACACACACACACATACCTATCACACACACACACAGATACATATCACACACATACATATCACACATACACACACACACAGACACATATCACACACACACATACATATCACACACACACACACACACACATACATATCACACACATACATATCACACACATACATATCACACACACACTTACAGTGGCCTAGATACTATGCAAGCTACTACTGAATATACAAAAAAAAAAAACAGCATAGTGATAGCATATCACTATAAGTGGCAGTGGGTCTGCCATCATCCACACAACTCGACAAAAGTTGAGCATCTCAAGCACTGTGGTGGGTTCCAAGCATTAATAACAGCTAACACTTATTTTGACAGTATTCTATGAAAGTTGTTATCTTGTATGGCTATTCACAATGCTCAATTGAAGGTTGTTCAACTGTATTTAGCTGATATACCACAGTTTTTTGGCTAGGCAAAGATCAATGTGGATAATCAAAAAGAAAGGGCCAGAGGCGTAACTAGAAACCACAGGGCCCAGGTGCAAGAATCTAAGAAAGGCCCCCCCACCACAAAACAATTTGAATTTGATACATATCTGCAAAAGGAGGTACCCTGTGCACACAGTCTGTGAAATGGTCTGACCCCCTATTACTGTATATAGTGACACTGTTTAACCCACCAGTACTGTATATAGTGAGTTAGTGACACAGTCTGTAATCTGCCAGTGAGATGGCTGGCCTGACCCTACCGGCCCCAGTACTTTATAAAGTGACCACAGTAGTCTGTGACATGGTCCAGCTCCCCGTACTGTATATAGTGATACTGTATAGTGACACTGTATACCCCCCCCATGCTGTAGTAACAAGGTCTGTAATTTGCTGGTTCCACAAGCATACACACATACACATACATGCATAAATACACACACAGTCACATACACACACGCATAAACACCAATGGGTAAAACAGAAACGCTAATTCCTGTAGTCAGAGACAGAGACACTAGTGAAGCATCATGCCACACTCACATGATATCAGTGCAGGCAGGGGCAGGTCAACGTTTTTTATTGTGAAAAAAAATCTCAGTTGTGACCTCTGCACCCCCTGTAGTTCTGATCCTGGAAAGGGGTCTCCTGACCCCAAATGCTGCTCTCTCGATTATTCCTGTATGATAACACTAACCAGAGCTTAACCAATTCTCCTATGATATTAACCCTTAGCGAGCTGGCCAGTGTTGACCGCCCTGCAATAATACCTACGTAGAGTTATAATGAAATGGGAAACTTTTACATGACTTATAAAGAGCTGTTATAGCTCACTGGATGGAATATCTAATGCTAGTAGTGTCTAAGGTTCAAATCACATTAAAGGCATTAAATATTTTTTGACAGTTATATATAAGAGATCATACTCTTATAGACAAAAATCACAAGGTTACTCTTTGCTTTAAATTCATCCTTAAAGGGACATGAAACCCAAGTTTTTTCTTTCATGGATTAGAAAGAACATGCATTTTTTTAAACAACTTTCCAATTTACTTCTATTATCTTATTTGTTTCATTCTCCTGATATCCTTTGTTGAAAAGCATTTCTAAATAGGCTCAGTAGCTGCTGATTAGTGGCTGCACATAGATGCCATGTGTGATTGACTAACCCATGTGCATTGCTATTTCTTCAACAAAAGATATCTAAAGACGGAAGCAAATTTTTTTTATTTTTTTTTAAGTTTAAATGTTTTATTGATGCCAACTTTCAAAGATACAAAAATAAAAGTACATTCTTCATTGTTCACGTTTACATAAAACCGTCTTGCAATACCATATATAATTACAACCTAGTTAAAGCAAGGTCTAACACTTATATCAATGATTGGCAAAACTTTCATAACAAAAAGCTTCAAAAAAACTTATAACCTGGAATCTTAGACATGACCTTCTTCTTATATTTAATATATACAAAAGAAAAAAAAGAAATGTTAATCACAGTTTGTCCTCTGGGCCTAGTACCATCCCGGGGAGGGGAGGGGGGGAGAGAAAAAAAAAAAAAAAAAAAGGGTCCCCCCTTTATACTAATTCTCTTCCTCTTCCCTTCTCTCTCTCTCTCTGACCCTTTTTACATCCCGCCCCAACTTTGAGGAAATGACCCTGTTATAATATTAATCATAACATATTCTGTATTCCTGAATGGGGCTGTCAGCTGAATTTGTATATTCAAAGGTAACGATAAGATTAACTTTTTCCACTTCTTACAAAAAAGTTCTACTGGGGGGATAGATAGCTCTCGTAAGCCAAATTGTTCTAACATGCATTGTTTAACTAGTCCATTTTTACATGCCACCAATTTGGGGGCTTTCGCCCCTTTCCAGTCCTTCAAGATTAGATTCCTAGTTATAAAAATTATAGTATTAATTAAATCATTGTCTTTATCTTTTTCTGAATATTTTACTAGGAAAAAAACATGAAAAATTTGAATCTCAAATTCTATAGAGAGCTTCCTCTTAATCCAATAATTAATTTGTCTCCATAGCTGGCTTACTTTAGGGCAACTCCAGAAATAATGAATAATATCTGCTTTCTCTGCACTACACTTCGGGCAAGCTAAGTTGGTCCCATACCATCTAGACAAGATCATATTAGTTATATAGACTTTCCTAATCAGTTTCAGATGTGATTCTCTCCAATTGGTGGGAACCCAATATTTATAACTTAATTTCAGGGATTGTCCAATTTCCTTTGTCGTTAAGTTTGGAAACTCTCTATACCATTTATCTTTTATCGCCCCCAAATGCTCTTCATTATTAAAGGAGTTAATCACTTTGTAGATTATTGAAATTGATGTCTTACCACTTTCATAAAGTTTAATGACATTATCTAAGACCCCCATAGACCAATTGGGGTTATATTTAGTTTGTAAACTATTAATAAAGTGGCGTATTTGTAGAAAAGCAAAGAAATCTTTCTTCGGAAGATCATAAGTTCTAACTAAATTTATGAATGAATTGACCGACAGATCTTCTAACAACAATTGTCTGATAAATATTAGGCCTTAAGACGGAAGCACATTAGATACTAAAACTAAATTGGAATGTTGTTTAAAATTGTATTCTCTATCTGAATCATGAAAAAAAAATATTTGGGTTTCATGTCCCTTTAAAGGAATGTTTAAATTTGAATTTTATGGCGCCTCCATATTTTTAATTTAGATTTTGAATCCGGTACTGCTGAATAAGGAGGTCCAGGGCATGTAAATGTCAAGGTCTGTGGAAATTATTGTGAAAATATAATTGAAAAGCCTACAATGTACATGTTTGTTTTTGTTTTTAATGTTTGCTTATGGTTGCATTACTTGTGTGTAATCCTATATCAATTATCATTTTATGGCTGGTCTAATGGATTGGAATTTGATGCAGGTGTTCTGGTAAGAAGGCAAACTTTTGAAAAGAGCGAACCATGTCACTTCCTGTGACGTTTCATGAGCTGTTTCACACATTTTGGAGCTAATGCGCATGCGTGCTAGTGTCATCACATAACTGGCCGCATACGTCACTGCTAAAAGAGAAAAGAGAGAAGAGGCGCCAAATGGTGTGTATCGTTTTGAATTCAGTAGGCCTTGCCCCCAAATAAAAACTACTTACAAAATTTCCAGCACTTGAGAAGTGCCACAAATGCCTTCTGAACTGTTAGCAGCCGTCCAGCTAGCTGAAATGTATCAGAACTGCGTCTATACTGTGCTGTTTAAGACAAAAAACACAAAAGTGCCACAATAGTGTGTATCAGTGAGATCATTTGATATAGCGCAGCAGATGTAATGTACTCACAAGATGTAAGGCACTTGAGAAGTGCCACAAGAGCCTCCTGGACACTTAACCTAACAAGTTTTAAATTTATTTGTAGGTTGTTTTTTATTACTGTTCTGTTGTATTATTGACAATATTTACAACTTTTTATATGACAGTTTTGCAGCACTATTGCACATTAGTACTGGCGGAACATTGCTAGTAATTAAGGGCGCCTCTAATTTTACTTCTAATAATTTTCATTTGGTCACTGCTAAAATATGTCATTATGTTATGAAAGATTATGAAAGATAATGACATTGAACGGAGCCTGTCAAAAGCTGCATTGGATCATCAGAAGCAGTGGCTATAGCCGAGTGGCAGCGGGGGCGGGGGGCTGTTTCTCATGCACGGAGACTCAGCTTTACAGTAGTAGTAATGGGAGTAGTTGCAGTGGGGGGGCGGAGTTCCGAATATTGCCGAGGAGCCTAATAAACAGCTTTTCATGAGTCACACGCATGCGCTCTATAAAGGTTCCTGAATTTCACAGCACTAAATATTTTTACCAGGTATGTGATGACACTAGCACGCATGCGCATTAGCTCCAAAATGTGTGAAACAGCTGATAAAACGTCACAGGAAGTGACATGGTTCGCTCTTTTCAAAAGTTTGCCTTCTTACCAGAACACAGGCATTTAAGTAGCATTATATTTTGAACCCATACAATTATAACTGTAACATTTGATGCATGTTGAAATTTTATTACAAGACCAGAGACTCCTATTTTTATGCATTACTCTTTCCTTTACTACTCAATGCAGCCTTTTAAAGAACAAAATATATAAGATAACATAGCATTCACATAATAAGAACATAACATAGGCTTATTATAGTGAGAAAAAACAACCAATCAGTACAGAGCATACACTATAAACAGAGCACCCAATTAACATACTTCCTCTTTCTTTTTGCTGCTCACTCAGATAAGTAGTGCAGTCTTAATAATATTATTATTCATTATTATTATTGTTATAATAAATATTTTGCCCTTTTATTGTTATTTCCGTTTCTATCTCATTTCTATATTTTGTTCTTTATTTATATGTATTCCTCCGGTTTTTTCACTTTTCCGTTTTTTCTTTACTTAATATCCTATTTCTACTCCTCTATTGAGCGTTATCTTACCTCTTATTTAGGTTCTTAAATTCTTTATATTGCTCCCACTCTGTGTTTTATTCCCCTGCATGGTTTTTTCCCTCTGCTTGTTTACCTTCCCTCAGTCCGGTCGCCATTTTGTGGGCCGTCCCTCCCGCCCACTTCTGACGACGTAGCAACCTTGTCTCCTGTCAGCTGTACCTCTGCTGTGAACCGAGTGGTAAATTTGTATCTTTTCCACTCGGTCCTGACATTGCTTACAAATTCATTATAAGAGACTTCTCCTCAGCCTCTGTGGCCATCTTCTGGCTGTTATTTTCATTACAGTTTCTGTGTATTTGCTATATACCAAACGCAATAAGATTAACTATTTGAACCAAATATTTTACCTCAGAGAAAAAATTTCTTGCCTCTCAATTCCCTGTTTTGTTAAACTTTTAAGTTTACATATAAATATTTTGTGCTTTCTAAGGGGATTGGATATTTAATTTATTAATTATATATTGTTTTTACTTCACATTGTTTTTTCTCTAACACTATAAACAATGTCTGAAGCTCAATCTAAATCACCTCCTCTGACCTTACACACAGTACAATCAATGATTGACTCCTCTATGAACAATTTATTTAATAAAATGACCTCCTTGATAGGAGAGAAACAAAGAAAAATATCTTTAAAAAGAAAAAACCCTTCCATTGCTTATAAGGCAAGTAAAAAACTCATTGAAAAGTCTCGCCAATGTTTAACCGAGACGAATATTCCTCACAGCAAAGGAAGAAAAACTGCTGTTAACAGAACCCTGCACCCTGAGGGTATCCAAACAGGGGATACTAATGTATGCAAAAAATTAAAATTTAAGTCAAAAAATATTATTGATAATCCATCTTCAGATTCTGAGGAATCAGATGGTGACGAATACACTGATATCAATTCAGATAACTTAAATGATTCGGATAATTCCGATGGCTCCCCGGCCGCTAAAAAACCTAAAAAGAAAGCCAAAAAATATGTTGAATACAGTGAGGATGAAGAGGAATTTTTAGACTGTTTAGGTAACCCTAGATTTAAACCTGATGATTTACACCATCCCCGGTCCGCCGAGTGGTGTCCCCCCCCTGGATTTAGCTAAATTTATTGACCACCAATTACGTAAACCCCTAAAAAAGCAGACCCGCAACAAAATGAAAGCGGAATGTCCCCGTCCTCTATTACCAAAGAACGCTTCCATTACCCCTGAAGTTGACCCCAAAATTTTAAAATTCATCGGTTCTCCAGGGTATAAATTGAAAAAAGGAATTGATAGATCCTGGAAAATTTGCCAAGATAAACTTTTAGATTCAGTTGGTCCCCTCACAAAATTATTTGAATTATCTGAACAAGGCGTAGCCGAAAATTGCCCTTTAGACCCCTATGTGGTCAGAGAATGGGTTCAAAGACTCCTGTGTTTTATTGGGAATACAAATTGTGCAATATCTGGAGAAAGAAGACGTAATATCTTGCGGAAAATAGACCCAAAAATTTCTGATTTTTCCTCAAGCAATATTGCTTCAGACAAAAAAGGTCTTTTATTTGGAGATTCTTACTTAAAGGACTTAAGTCAATACGTAAATACTTTCTCTAACCTAAATAAAGTAAAAACTTCCGTTAAGAAAATTTTTTACCCCAACCAGGGTTTCTCCGACAGGGCCGGGAGAGGCAGAGGCCGCTTTCCCGGCCGCCAAACCTTCTTATCCAGGTCTCATTATTATCCCCAACAAACACAATATCAACACCAGTTTCAACCTCAATTCCAAAGAGGTTTCTCTGATCCATCCACTTCCTCCTTCTTTCCAACAAGAGGTCGCCCCTGGATTCAGAGAGGTTTTAGGACCAGAGCCAGAGCTCGACAAGCTCCAGGTAAGTTCTTCACTTCTTCCCCACACCCTTTCTTTCCCAGAAAAAATTGGAGGCAGACTCGCCCTATTTACTCAAAATTGGGCGGTAATTACTTCAGACCCTTGGGTTTTACAAACTGTATCAGGTATCCTCATAGAATTCATATCTCCCCCAATTCAAGTCTGTCTCCCACATCCTATTCAATTTTCTCAAGAAGACTCTCTTTTGGTCAAGAAAGAAATTTCTTCTCTCTTCTCCAAAAAAGCGATTCTTCCAGTTTCCAATCCCCAAGATTTTTACCTAAGCAATTTATTCTTGGTAAAAAAGAAAAACAATCAATTCAGACCTGTCATAAACCTAAAAACATTAAATACTTTTGTAGTTTATCACCATTTCAAAATGGAAGGTATTCACTTATTAAGAGAATGCCTAAGAGGAAACGACTGGTTGGTTCGATTGGATCTCACAGACGCATATTTAACCGTTCCAATCGCCCAAGAACATTGGAAATTCTTGACTTTCCGTTGGGAAGACCAGTTTTGGAATTTCACTTGCCTTCCCTTTGGTCTGTCCTCTGCTCCTTGGATTTTCACCAAGCTACTGAAACCTGTAGTGGCCTGGCTGAGACTCCGAGGAATTCGTCTAATAATTTATCTGGACGATATTTTGATTATGGACCAAGATTTCCACTCTCTTCAGAATCATCTTTTCACCACAATTTCTTTATTAGAATCATTAGGTTTCATTGTGAACAAACAGAAATCAGTCCTTATACCCACAAAGTCTTTAATTTTCCTAGGCTTCAAAATCAACTCTATTCTCTCTACTCTGAGTCTTCCTTCAGACAAAGTAAAGAATATCAAAAAAGAAATTGCCAAAACCTTATCCAAAGATTTAGTCCCCATCAGAACCATAGCCAGAATAGTAGGGTTACTATCATCCTCTATTCAGGCTATTTTTCCTGCCCCCTTACACTATCGAGAACTTCAGAGACTAAAGATCCTTCATTTGAGAAAAGGTTTTTCTTATTCTCATTTGATTCCTTTGTCTCTAGAAGCCAAAGAAGAATTGTCTTGGTGGCTCTCTCATTTAGAAGCCTGGAATGGGAGAGCCATCTTTGGCAGAACTCCGGATTTCATTATAGAATCCGATGCCAGTCTTTCGGGTTGGGGTGCACGCTGCGGCCCTTCCATCACCGGTGGCAAATGGACACTGGAAGAGAAACGTTTCCACATCAATTGTTTGGAATTATTGGCTGGCTCGTTTGCAGTCAAAAGTTTTGCCAACTTTTCTTCTCCAGTTTCTATTCTCCTGCGCATGGACAACATTTCAGCAGTTCGATATCTCAATCGTTTAGGAGGCACCAAATCGAGGAATTTGTCCAATATTACCAAGGAATTTATTCACCTTTGTTTAGACAGGAATATTTCTATCAAAGCGGAATACATTCCAGGTTTAGCAAATACAGCTGCAGATTGGGGATCTCGTCATCTGACAGATTCGAGCGATTGGAAATTAGACAAGAAAATGTTTTTAATCCTCCAGTCTCTCAGAGGTCCCTTTTGTCTGGATCTCTTTGCATCCAGGACCAATTTCCAGATTTACCCATACTTCAGCTGGCGCCCAGATCCAGAAGCTGCGGCCATAGATGCTTTTCTTCAACCATGGCCCCCCAAGAAAGCCTATGCCTTCCCTCCTTTCTCCATGATCCCGAGGACAATTTCAACAGTCCGCAGGGATCTCCTATGCCTAACTATAGTGACTCCCCTTTGGCCAACCCAATCTTGGTACCCCTCCCTCTTGGAGATGTCCACCAGTCTTCCAATCCTTCTTCCCCCTCTTCCTCACCTACTAGTCAGTCCGGAGGGCGAATTTCACAGTCTAATTCTCCAAGGCTCTCTACTCCTGATAGCTTGGACAATTTCAGGGGACCCTGGTCTCTCCGAGGCCTTTCGGAGAGAGCTAGATCCCTCATTCAAGACTCGTGGGCTCCAGGTACCCGCAGATGCTATTTTGCCGCATGGTCAAAATGGTCTAGCTGGTGCTTGCAAAGGGATTTGGATCCCTTTTCTGCGGATTTAACTGAGATCATTAATTATCTGTCCCACCTCTTTGACTCAGGCCTTGCTTACAGATCAATTAATGTCCATAGATCGGCTATCTCCGCCAGACATCATCTTATCAATAATTCACCTATAGGTCAACACCCTTTAGTCTGTAGACTCCTTAAAGCCATTAGATTAAAACGTCCTCCTGTTCCCAAACATGAATTTTTCTGGGACGTAGACCTAGTTTTTTCCCTTTTCAAATCCTGGCCAGCTAATAACTTGTTGTCTTTAAAACAGCTTTCCGCCAAACTCGCTACCCTTCTTTGCCTTATTTCTTTCAGAAGAGTATCGGATGTAAAAGCATTAGATTGGAATTCTAAACGTTTTTCCCCTGAAGGGGTCACCTTCTTCCTTTCTCGCAGAACGAAAACTTTATCCACTTCCATCTTTTACCCTTATCTGTCTTCCGAACCCTCTTTGTGTGTGGTCGAATGCTTAAAGTCTTACGAATCTAGAACTCTAACATTTAGGAAACCTATCCATAATCAACTGCTTATTTCTTTTGTTCCCCCCTATGCTCCTATCACCTCTACCTCTATCGCTAGGTGGGTTAAATGGGTCATGAAAGAAGCCGGTATCAACATTTCTTTCACAGCTCATTCTGTTAGAGGTTCCGCTGCTTCGAAAGCCTTTTTAAAAGCGGCTCCTCTTCAACAGATATTAAGTGCTGCAGACTGGTCTTCAGACTCCATCTTCAAACAATTTTATTTCAGACCCATTCAACATGCCTCGCTTAATTTATTCTCCTAACTACTTTAAACTTGCATAAAAATAGGAGTCTCTGGTCTTGTAATAAAATTCCGATTATCCTAGTATGTGAAGGTATAATCTAGATTTTATTAAAGACACAGAGACGAGTATTTTCCCTCCTCACATAGATAATGGTGTTTTTTCCCCACCCTAATAACCGTTATTATTATGTTATTAACTTTTATATATATTTTTTAACAGTATCCATGTGAATCCAATCCTTTCTCAACCTCTGGATTCTTCCCGTCAATTCAAAAATCTCAACCTTCATTCACTGAATCCTGGACACCTGCGTTATCTTCTATCAAATTCAACATCCCATGGAATGTCGTCCATCTTTTCTTCAAGAAGTTGGCGTTCTTTACCCTCTGTTGTTTTGGACTTTTTGGTTTTCTTATGATGTTCAATATTTTATTTCTTTTGAGCATCAATTAGAAAGAGGAAGTATGTTAATTGGGTGCTCTGTTTATAGTGTATGCTCTGTACTGATTGGTTGTTTTTTCTCACTATAATAAGCCTATGTTATGTTCTTATTATGTGAATGCTATGTTATCTTATATATTTTGTTCTTTAAAAGGCTGCATTGAGTAGTAAAGGAAAGAGTAATGCATAAAAATACTCGTCTCTGTGTCTTTAATAAAATCTAGATTATACCTTCACATACTAGGATAATCGGAATTTACTAACTTAAAAACACATTGTAACCTTTTCTAGTCTTTCTAAATTTCCCAAACAATCTTCCTTATTTAACCTAAATAATGTTTTCCAGTTTTACATAATATTATATTTGACCTAAAAGTTCTAGACATTAGAATTTTTGGATATGTTTTAAATGTAAACTAATGCTGCAGACACAATATTGATGTATTACATTTCATATTAACAAACTTTATAGACACAGCTCTGTATTATGTTAGGAAACCTTGCATCCTGCTACTGACTAAGCAAAGAAGCCCTCTGCTGGTGAGTTTAAGATACGCACAAAGAATATGCAATTGCACACAATATTCAGTGAAAGACTTTTTAATATGCAAGTTTTTAAAAAAAAATAATTTCATGATTAATGAAAGTATTTGCATTTAAAGTATATTAGATTGGGTGTAAAAAAAGTATTTGGTATACTATTGTCACTCAAATTATCAAAATAAAGCCTGTTTTTAAACATAGAAAATATTATTATTGGTTTTGTAAATGGATAGTATACTAATACGGCAAGTGTAAATTTTTATATTTAGTGATAGTTTTCTAAACGCATGGTGAATATGGCTGCGGGGAGCTGCATTTGGCCGTTTTCGGCACTGGATTTATTTGTGTATTAATGCAACACACAAAGATTTATGCAAATCCAGATCTTTGTGTTTTGTACTAGTCTAGCTCTGAAAATAGCAGAATGCTGCTACCTGCAGCCACATTCAGCATTGTTTACAAAACCAATCCTGAATATGAAAGTTTGCAAATGCCTAGTCTAATAGAGATGCACATTTGTAACGAAAATCAGATATTCATTTAGTTTTAATGAAACAAATATCTGAATGAATGCACCAATGAAAATTTTAAAGGGACAGCAAAGTACTTTAATGATTCAAATAGGGCATGTAATTTTAAACAACTTTCCAATTTACTTTTATCATCAAATTTGCTTTGTTCTTTTGTTATTCTTAGTTGAAAGCTAAACCTAGGTAGGCTAATATGCTAATTTCTAAGCCCTTGAAGGCCTTCTCTTACCTGAATGCATTTGACAGTTTTTCACAGCTAGATGACATTAGTTTGTGTGGGCCATATTGATAACATTGTGCTCATGCCCGTGAAGTTATTTAAGAGTCAGCACTGATTGGCTAAAAAGCAAGTAGAAATGAGAAATAACCGGAACTCCAAGGTGAAGGTAGAAAAAATCCAAACTTTATTCCAAAATATGTTTGGCAAATTTAAAAAGGCTCCAGGAAAACAAGCTCAATATACATGACAGGTAGACAAACAGGTAACGTTATGTCTTTGTCTACCTGTCATGTTTAAATTTGCCAAACATGTTTTGGAATAAAGTTTGGATTTTTTATACCTTCACCTTAGAGTTCCTGCTATTTCTCCTTTCTACTACATTTTCGGCTTGATTCTACCGTAGCTACGGAGCTCTGAGCCAGAGCAGTTATATGGTATACATTTGTAACCGGAAACTATTTCTCCATCTGGGGACAATCATTCTTGAGATGCAGCGTATGTCCGCTTCCTGTTTGTTGGCTAAAAAGCAAGTCTGTCTAAAGATCTGAGATAAGGAGGTAGACTGCAGAGGCTTAGATACAAGGTAATCACAGAGGTAAAACGTATATTTCTATAACAGTGTTGGTTATGCAAAACTGGGGAATGGTAAATAAAGGGATTATCTATATTTCTTTCTTAAGACATGGTGAGTCCACGGAATCATCAATTATTGTTGGGAATATCACTCCTGGCCAGCAGGAGGAGACAAAGAGCACCACAGCAAAGTTGTTATATGTCACTTCCCTTCCCACAATCCCTAGTCATTCTCTTTGCCTTCGGTGCAAGGAGGAGGTGAAGTTTTGGTGTCTAAAGAAGATTTCACTTCAATCAAGATTTTATTATTTTGAAAGCCAGAGTAGGTTTGCTCTGACCTTTCCTCTCAAGATTGGGTCTAGCTGCAATCCACGTTAGTCACTTCAGTAGGGCAGTGGTGGCTTTAAAGCAGTTAGGAACTTGTAAGATGGACCTTGCTGCGTTTTTCTAACATATTTGCTGCCCATAGTATAGAAAGCCAAAGTAGGTTTACTCTGTTTCTTTCTTTTTTCTACAGGTCTCTGTGAAGAGCGGCATCCTCTCATACCTAGTAAGCTGTACTCCTGCCAGATGGCCAGATGCAGGTAAGTACCTTTTTGTCTTCTAGAGCTGCCTGTGGGAGACTGGTACTTTGAGAATTTGTTTCTGCAATATTCATTGGGACACAGTATATCCTTAGCAAGGATGTCTTAAGGGCAGGGTGCAGGCACTTTATATATGTGTGTGAGAGAGACTGCTGGTTACCTCTTTAATGGAGGCTTATTAAAGGGTTAACTTGGTTGAGAATAAGGTATTTGCCCTTATTTTAATTCCCTTTGAAAAGATAGTCCCTTATTAGTTATGTGGCTCTCTGGACCGCTCTGAGACTGTTTCTGAGAGATTGGGAAGCAGCTTATGAACGGCTGCATTGTTTCTTTTTACCCAACTCAAGACCTCTAAGTAATACACTGAGTGGTGCTGTCTTGTCAATCTTTTCATGTGGGACTGCTAGAGGTGTTATGGTAAAATACCATCCTGGACTCACAAACATGTATTCCTTTGGAAGGAATTTTAATTTTGTTCACTGCTGTATAAGTTTTATTCCGAGCGCTGGAGTGAGAGACTGCGTGCCTATTTTCTTTGAAGATGTTTGAAGATGTTATGGCTCCGTCTCCTCTACTAAGCGGCGCCATTTTCTTCTCATTCTGAGCTTGTCTCCATAACCCTGGTTCCTTCTCCAACTGGGAAGGAGTGATGGGTTTTTTTTGCAGTGTCAGGGTCCTTGTTTGAAACTAACAGCCTGCTATTAGTTTTGTTTTTTTTGGAAGCAGGCGCTTATAAAAAATAAAGCCGCAACTACAGTTTATTTTTCAGTACATGCTCCTTTTGTATGGCCTCAAAATGAGGCTTCTGTCTATAAGTCCTGTTTATAATTAAAGGAGGTATTCTTTATGTTGCTAGGACAGGGGTATAGATGGGTTCAGCGGCCAGTTCATAATTAATTTTTCCTTACCCTGTCCTAAAGTTTTATTACTCTTAAAGTGACAGCGCACATTTTAATCATAATGATATTTGTTCCTTTTGGAAGGAACTTTAAATTTATAGAAATATGTTTGAAAGCCTCATGTCTCTAAGGATGATGCTGTTTAGGCATTGCCACAGCTTCTCCTCTAACGTCCCAAGTTTTAATGGCCACACATATAGTGCCCTGCGTTTCCTCTCAATCTCCTGGAGGAGTTTAATTGCATACGGATTTTGGTGCACAGGTATCTTCTGCGATACCTGCAGCATTTTCTGTTTACATTCCTATGTTAAGTGAACATGCAAGAGGAAGTCTCAGATAGTAGGTGTCTGTCCTATCTATGGCTGCACAGGTTACCCTTCCTTATAAGCTTGATGAGGAGAATGTGTTGGTAGCTCTGAGGGCGAAATCTCAGATTCGGACAGTATAATTCCTTCATCTGAGTTAACTTAATAGTTACTTCAATGTTCCCTGTGAATGTGTTTTCTTTTCCTGACCCTGCAACAGGGATTATTGCACAGGAATGGGAGAAGCCAGGGATATCTATTTCCCCTATTTTTTTTCATGTCAATGACTCCATTAAAGATTCAGGTGCACGGTGCCTAGAGTAGAAGGGGCCTTCTACACTGGCTAAGAGTAAGAGTCCTACTACCCCTTTGGAGGATACTCTTATAAGGACAAAGCTGGTGGTTTATTTGAAGATAAATGACAACCTGCAGTTTGTATTGCCCCTTTGTCAAGTGCATTATCTTATTGGTATGACGTCCTGTCTGATTCAGATTTGGTAGAGACTCCTTTGGAGGAGTTCCAAGACAGCATTAAGGCTCTCAAGGTAGCCAATTCCTTTATTTCTCAGAATCTTGGTCTGTGGATGTTCCTCTAAGTCCAGGTTTATGTTGCTCCCTACAAGGGTAAGACCTTGTTTGGACCTGGTCTGGCGTATATAACTTATGTTATCTCGGGTGAAATAGGGGTTTTCCTATTACAAGATAAGTAAGACAGACCTATAGGACGTCAGAGTATTTTTGTGCCTTTTGTAGTTTCAAAGGAAATCTTCCTATTTCAAGCAGGAACAGTCCAAGTCTTCTAGACAACCTAGCACGAAAAAATCTGCAGCTGAGTCTAACTCAGCATTTAGAGTTTGTCCCTGATCAGGAAAGCCCTCTTGTGTGGCTCAGTAGAAAGTCACTGAGATACAACATGGGGTACAGAATGTTATCTGTTTTATCAAACCTGGATACTAGATGTCCCAGATTGGAGTTGTGGACATAGTATCTCTGTGTTACCTATAGAATTATCTACAGTCCAGATAAAGAGAGACTTTCTTCTCATGTATTCAGGATTGTTCCTCCCTGGGAGTGATAGTTCTAGTTCCTGTATAGGAACAGGGCCTAAGATTCTATTTAAATCTTTTCGTGGTTCCCAAAGAAAAAGGGGACTTTTCAATCTATTTTAGACCTGAAGTGTCTCAACAATTCTTCTCAGGATACTATCCTTCAAAATGGAAACCCCATGGGGTCAACCAGAGTAGCTGTGTGGCTGTCATCATCACCTAGCACCCCTTAGGTTGGGCGCCTGGTTTTAAAAAACGACCATAGACCTGAACGATGCTTACTTTCATGTCCCTATTCTCAGGGATTATCATAAGTTCCTGAGTTCCTCTTTTCTAGACAAACTTTTTCAATTTGTGATTGTGACGCCCTTCTTGGACTACTTATTAGTTCAGGCGTCATCTTTCAACAAGCATACTGAGATCTTGTTGCCTTTTTACAAGCCAGCTGTAGTAGCCTAATGGTTAGCTTAGCTGCCTAGAAAGCAGAAGGTTTGCAGTTTGAAACCAGCTGCAGTTATTTCCCTCAGGTGGAATAGGAATCTGGAAGAGAGTTCCCTTATTCCATCTACAAGGGTAGTCTTTTAGGGACCATATTGGTTTTCCTAATTATTAAAGTTTTTTCTGACAGAGATCAAAGAATCCTCATAAACTTCTGGAGTTGGGAGCAATTTTCAAGGTATGATGGATCAACTTCAGTTGTCCTTAGCCCAGTTTATCTGGTTTTTGTCAGACAATATCACCTCAGTGGCTTACATCAACCACCAGAGAGGGAATCAGAGTTCCTTAACCATGAAGGAGGTGGCTCGGATTGTTCAGTGGGCAGAAGCTCACATTTGCTGTCTATCTGACCTCCACATTCCAGGAGGTGACAAATGGTGAAGCAGATTTCCTGAGCAGACAGACTTTTTATTCCGGGAAGTGGGAACTCCATCCGGAGGTGTTCTCCTCTTAACCCTCAAATGGGGGGTGCAGGAGTGGAATCTGTTGGCGTCTAGGCAGAATGCCAATCAGGGTATGATAGAATTCTCTTGCGGTTCCTTTGGATTTCAGGCTGGCATACCTGTATCCTCTGTTTGTTTCTCCTTCCATGAGTCATTGCTCATATCAAACAAGAGAGAGTGTCTGTGATTCTAATAGCCCTGATTGGCCTAGCAGGATCTGGTATGCAGACCTAGTGGAGATGTTATCTCTCCCACCTTGGAGACTGCCTCTGAGGAAGGACCTTCTGATTCAGGGTCCTTTTCTTCATCCAAATCTCGTTTCTCTGAAGCTCTCTGTTTGGAGATTAAATGCTTAGTTCTGTCTAAGCGTGGGCGTCGGTCATTGGGACCATAATGACTCACAAGCCTGTTACGAGAAAGATTTACCATAAGATATGGGGTAATTATCTTTATTGGTGTTAATCTAAGGGCTACTCTTGGAGTAGATTCAGGATTTCTAGAATTTTGTCCTTTCTCCAGGAAGGTCTGGAGAAGGGTTTGTCAGTCGGTACCCTGATTGGTCAGTTTTCTACATTATCTATTTTGCTACATAAGCGTCTGGTGGACGCGCAATCCTTTTGTCAGGCCTTGGTCAGAATCAGGCCTGTGTCTAAGTCTGTTGCTCCTCCTTGGAGCCTTAACCTTGTTCTTAAGGTTCTGCAGCAGGCTCCGTTTGAGCCATTGAATTCCATAGATATTATGTTGTTATCTTGGAAGATTCTGTTTCTTATTGCTATCTTTTCTGCTCGGAGAGTCTTGGAACTCTCAGCTTTGCAGGTGATTTGTCTTATCGTATCTTTCATGCCGATAAGGCGGTTCTTCGTACTACATTAGGTTTCCTTCCTAAAGTGGTTTCGGATAGAATTATTATTCAGGGATTTTTGTTCCTTCTCTATGTCCCAATCCGTCTGCTCATAAGGAACGTTTGTTGCACAACCTGGGATGTTGTGCATGCTCTTAAATTCTATCTACAGACGACTAAGGATTTTCACAATTCTTCTGATCTGTTTGCTTGTTTCTCTGGGAAATGTAAAGGTCAGAAAGCTCTGCCACTTCTTTTTCTCTCTAATTGAGAAGTATTAATCGTTTGGCTTGTGAGACTGCTGGACAGCAGCCTCCTGAGAGAATTACGGCTCATTCCACGAGAATTGTCTCCACTTCTTGGGCTTTCAAAAATGAAGCTTGTGGGGAACAGATTTGCAAGGCTGCAACTTGGTCTTCTTTGCATACTTTTTCCAAATTTTCCAGATTTGATACTTTGGCCTCAGCTGAGGCTTCCTTTGGGAGAAAGGTTCTTCAAGCGGTGGTGCCTTTTGTTAAGGTTATCTGTCTTATCCCTCCCTAATCATTGGTGTCCTCTAGCTTGGGTATTGATTCCCAACAGTAATTGATGATTCCATGGACTCACCATGTCTTAAGAAAGAAAACAAAATTTATGCTTACCTGATAATTTTATTTATTTCTAGACACAGTGATTCCATGGCCCGCCCTTTATTTTAACCTCAGGCACCTCTACACCTTGTGTTATTTCCTTTTTCTCCATTTTCATTCAGTCAAATGACTGGGGATTGTGGGAAGGGAAGTGACATATAACAGCTTTTTGCTTCCTCCTGCTGGCCAGGAGTGATATTTCCAACAGTAATTGATGATTCTGTGGACTCACCGTGTCTAGAAATAAATAAATTTATCAGGTAAGCATACATTTTGTTTTTTTAAACAATAACATGTTTAATGCCCCTTTAATTTTTTTTTAAGGGTTAATACTCTTTGCACCAAGCCCCAGCCACACTAACAGGGTCTTACCAGAGTCAGCTCCCAGGACCTGCACTAATGCTAGCACAGCCGGGGCTCTGGCAAGAAGAGGATCGGGTTAGCGTGGATCTCCAGTGTGCAAAAGTTACCCATAAAGCTACAGGTGAACTTTTCACCTGTAGCTTTGATCATTTACATTTGCTTTTACAAAAATTTATGTAAATGTGTAATGAATATTTAGTATTTGTTTAACTTTAAACCAAACAAATACAGAATAGTGCAGTCAACGAATATTCAGGAAAACTAAATTTCTCTGCACGTCTAAAGGCTATTTTCAAAGAACATGGGCAGCAGAGTGTATTGCTCTTATTATTTATTTATTTTTATTATTATTATTATTATTATTATTATTATTATTTTGCAAGTGTCTAACAGAGATAGTTTGCTCAAAATGGAGACTCAGTAAATGGTAGTAGCAATAGAAAATATTGCTATTGTCCAGCAAGTGTCTGTTGTTAAAGGGATACTAAATAGTGATGTCCCGAACTGTTCGCCCGCAAACGGTTCCCCGCGAACATAGCTTGTTCGCGTTCGCCGCTGCGGGCGAACATATGCGATGTTCGATCCACCCCCTATGTGTCATCATTGAGGAAAGTTTGACCCTGTATGTCACAGCCTTCTGACACATTTGAGCCAATCAGCAGCAGACACTCCCTCACAGACCCTCCCATCTTCTTGCCAGCAGCCATTTTAGACTCATTACGATCTTGCTTTGTTAGTGAGAGGAGCTTTTGTGTTACTGCTGCTTCCATTATAGGGAAATAGATAGCTAGGCTAGTGTATTTAGTGTCCACTACAGTCCTGAAGGACTCATCTCATCTCTGCTGCAAGGACAACACCCCAAAAAGCCCTTTTTAGGGCTATAACTTCAGTCGTTTTTTTTTTTTCTTTGTATTTTTATTTGCATTTGCCTGGCTTTCAGCCTGTGTGTGAGGCTCACAGCATATACTGTGATTAGTGCCACCACTGATATCTGCTTAACATTAGTTTAAATTTAAGCAACTAAAATTTGAAATTATTTTGCTAGTGTAATTTATTTTCATTTTCTATCAGGCCTGTGTCTCTCAGGCTCACACAGCATATACTTCAGTTTTTTTCAGTCTTTTGGTTAATCGCTCTGTGCCAGCCACCACTCATATCTGCTTAACCTTATTTTAAATTTAAAAAAAAAACTTTTAAATCATTTTGCTAGTGTATTCTAATTTCATTTTCTATCAGGCCAGTGTGTTTCTGACTTACAGAGCATACTGTGTTTAATTGCTGCCCTCCCTAGGCTAGCAGCCACGACTCATATGTGCTTAACCTTTCAAACAAAAAAAAAACTTTAAATCATTTTGCTAGTGTAATCTAATTTTATTTTCTATCAGGCCTGTGTGTTTCTGACTTACAGAGCATATTGCGGTGTGGTTAATAGCTGCCCTACCTACCAGCCACGACTCATATCTGCTTTACATTATTTTAAATTAAAAAAAATAATATTTAAATCATTTAGCTAGTGTAATCTAATTTCTTTTTCCATCAGGCCTGTGTGTTTCTGGCCCACATCATATAGTGTGTCACATAGATAAATATCTCTTTTTTCCACCACTTATATCTGTTGTAACAACATTAGTGTAAATTAAAAAAAAATTTTTTTTTTACATCAGTCCTCTTCTAGTGTTATTTCATTTTAGTTGACAAGCCAGCCAGGCTGCCATTAGTGCCAGCCTGTGTGTCAGGCTGCCAGCATATACTGTGCCTACTTCCATCCTCAGTGCCAGTCCACGACTCCTATCTGGTGTAACATTATCTTAATTTTTTTAAAAAAAATATTTGACATCAGTTTTCTAGTGTTATTTCATTTTAGTTTACAGTCCAGCCTGCCACCACTAGTGCCAGCCTGTGTGTCAGGCTGCCAGCACATACTGTGCCTAGTTCTATCCTGAGTGTGATTACTCCTATCTGTTGTAACATTTTTTTAACTTTTTTAAAAACAAACTGTTACATCAGTCTGCTATTGTTATTTAATTGCAGTTGCCTGTCTGCCAGCGTGTGTGCCAGGCCCACTTTCCAACTAGTGCCACGAATCATATTTGTTATTATAACAGTAATTTAAATATTTAAAATAAAATCTTTTTTGACTGTGAATCATCATCCTGCTAGTGCCATTGAATTGCAGTTGCCTGCCTGCCAGCGTGTGTGCCAGGCCCACTTGCCAACTAGTGCCACCAATCATATTTGTTATAACAGTAGTTTAAATATTAAAAATAATAATTTTTTGACTCTGAAAGATAAGTCTGCTAGTGTAATCTAATTGCAGTTGCCTGCCTGCCAGCGTGTGTGCCAGGCCCACTTGCCAACTAGTGCCACTAATCATATTTGTTGTAACAGTATTGAAAATTTTCTAAATCATAACTTTTTGGACTTTGAATCATCAGTCTCCTAGTGCCATCGAATTGCAGTTGCCTGCCTGCCAGCGTGTGTGCCAGGCCCACTAGCCAACTACTGCCACCAATCATATTTGTTGTAACAGTATTGAAAATATTTTAAATCATAACTTTTTGGACTGTGAATCTTCAGTCTCCTAGTGCCATTGAATTGCAGTTTCCTCCTGCCTGGCAGCGTGTGTGCCAGGCCCACTAGCCAACTTCTGCCACCAATCATATTTGTTGTAACAGTATTGAAATTTTTTTAAATCATAACTTTAAAATAAGAATAGTACTACTTTAAACAACCGAGTTAGCCATGGGTCTTAGTCCAAGACCGCATGTCTTTTTTTTTGGTTTGGTGCAGCTAATCATGCAGGCCATATAGACATCCCACCATTAGGTGTTGTAACAGGTATTAAACTAATAAGAACAGTACTACCAAAATACAGCAAATTAACAGGCTTTCAAGAGCCAAGGTTTTATTGTTGTACTTTGTTAGGATAATCATGATGGCCATGTAGACCACCCCCGAGAGGCCTGGAAGTTACAGGGATGAAAGTGCTAAGAATAGTACTACTTTAAACAACCGAGTTAGCCATGGGTCTTAGTCCAAGACCGCATGTCTTTTTTTTTGGTTTGGTGCGGCTAATCATGCAGGCCATATAGACATCCCACCATTAGGTGTTGTAACAGGTATTAAACTATTAAGAACAGTACTACTTAACACAACCTAGTTACCATGGGTCCCAGACCGCATGTCTTGTTATTATATTTTGTAAGGGTAATCATGCAGGCCATATAGACCTCCCCCGATAGGGTGAGTAACAGGTATTAAAATGCTAAGAACAGTACTACTTAACACAACCTTACCATGGGTCCCAGAGCATATGTCTTATTATTATATTTTGTTAGGGTAATCATGCAGGCCATATAGACCTCCCCCGATAGGGTGAGTAACAGGTATTAAAATGCTAAGAACAGTACTACTTAACACAACCTTACCATGGGTCCCAGACCCAGAGCAGATGTCTTATTATTATATTTTGTATGGGTAATCATGCAGGCCGTATAGACCTCCCCCGAAAGGGGGAGTTACAGTGATTAAAGTGCTAAGAATAGTACTACTTAAAACACAACCTAGTTACCATGGGTCACAGACCGCATGTCTTATTATTATATTTTGTCAGGGTAATCAGGCAGGCCATATAGGCCTCCCCCGATAGGGGGGGTAACAGGGATTAAAGTGCTAAGAAATGTACTAATTAACACAAGCTAGTAACTTACCATGGGTCCCACACCGCGTGTCTTGTTGTTATATTTTGTAAGGGTAATCATGCAGGCCATATAGACCTCCCCCGATAGGGGGAGTTACAGGGATTAAAGTGCTAAGAATAGTACTGCTTAAAACACAACCTAGTTACCATGGGTCCCAGACCGCATGTTTAATTATTATACTTTGTCATGGTAATTATATATCTAACAAATCTATCTATTTCTCTTCTATCGATTCTATCTAACTATCAATCTATGTATATCTATCTATCCTATCTATCTATCTTCTGTCCGGACTGTTTTGAGACAGCCACTTGTGTTTTGGACAAATTTGAAGTGGGAGGACAGACCAATCACAGGGATTAAACTAGGAAGAATATTAAAACTTAAGAAAACCTAGTTATACCAGAACCACCATGGGTCTCAGACCGCATGTTTGGTTGTTAAACTTTGTCAGGGTAATCATGCAGGCCATATAGACCTCCCCCGATAGGGGGAGTTACAGGGATGAAAGTGCTAAGAATAGTACTACTTAACACAACCTATTTACCATGGGTCCCAGACCGCATGTTTTGTTATTATACTTTTTCAGGGTAATCATGCAGGCCATATAGACCTCCCCCGATAGGGGGAGTAACAGGGATTAAAGTGCTTAGAAAAGTACTATTTAACACAACCTAGTTAACATTAACAGTGGTTCCCAGACCGCATGTCTTGTTATTATATTTTGTAAGGGTAATCATGCAGGCCATATAGACCTCCCCCGATAGGGTGAGTAACAGGTATTAAAATGCTAAGAACAGTACTACTTAACACAACCTTACCATGGGTCCCAGAGCATATGTCTTATTATTATATTTTGTTAGGGTAATCATGCAGGCCATATAGACCTCCCCCGATAGGGTGAGTAACAGGTATTAAAATGCTAAGAACAGTACTACTTAACACAACCTTACCATGGGTCCCAGACCCAGAGCAGATGTCTTATTATTATATTTTGTAAGGGTAATCATGAAGGGCGTATAGACCTCCCCCGATAGGGGGAGTTACAGTGATTAAAGTGCTAAGAATAGTACTACTTAAAACACAACCTATTTACCATGGGTCCCAGACCGCATGTCTTATTATTATATTTTGTCAGGGTAATCAGGCAGGCCATATAGACCTCCCCCGATAGGGGGAGTAACAGGGATTAAAGTGCTAAGAATAGTAAAAATTAACACAACCTAGTTAACAGTGGTTCCCAGACCGCATGTCTTGTTGTTATATTTTGCCAGGATAATCAGGTACGCCATATAGACCTCCCCTGATAGGGGGAGTAACAGGGATGAAAGTGCTAAGAATAGTACTACTTAACACAACCTAGTTACCATGGGTCCATGACCGCATGTTTTGTTATTATACTTTGTCAGGGTAATCATGAAGGCCATATAGACCTCCCTTGATAGGGGGAGTAACAGGGATTACAGTTCTAACAATAGTACTACTTAACACAACCTAGTTACCATGGGTCCCACACAGCATGTTTTGTTGTTATACTTTGTCAGGGTAATCATGCAGGCCATATAGAACTCCACCGAAAGGGGGAGTAAGAGGTATTAAACTGCTAAGAAAAGTTTTACTTAACCCAACCTAGTTACCATGGGTCCCAAACCGAGTGTCTTGTTGTTATACTTTGTCATGGTAATCATGCAGGCCATATAGACCTCCACCGATAGGAGGAGTTACAAGGATGAAAGTGCTAAGAATAGTACTACTTAAAACACAACCTAGTTACCATGGGTCCCAGACCGCATGTTTAATTATTATACTTTGTCAGGGTAATTATATATCTAACAAATCTATCTATTTTTCTTTCATGTAATTAGCAAGAGTCCATGAGCTAGTGACGTATGGGATATACATTCCTACCAGGAGGGGCAAAGTTTCCCAAACCTCAAAATGCCTATAAATACACCCCTCACCACACCCACAATTCAGTTTTGCAAACTTTGCCTCCGATGGAGGTGGTGAAGTAAGTTTGTGCTAGATTCTACGTTGATATGCGCACCGCAGCAAGTTGGAGCCCGGTTTTCCTCTCAGCGTGCAGTGAATGTCAGAGGGATGTGAGGAGAGTATTGCCTATTTGAATGCAGTGATCTCCTTCTACGGGGTCTATTTCATAGGTTCTCTGTTATCGGTCGTAGAGATTCATCTCTTACCTCCCTTTTCAGATCGACGATATACTCTTATATATACCATTACCTCTGCTGATTCTCGTTTCAGTACTGGTTTGGCTTTCTACAAACATGTAGATGAGTGTCCTGGGGTAAGTAAATCTTATTTTCTGTGACACTCTAAGCTATGGTTGGGCACTTTGTTTATAAAGTTCTAAATATATGTATTCAAACATTTATTTGCCTTGACTCAGAATGTTCAACATTCCTTATTTTGCAGACAGTCAGTTTCATATTTGGGATAATGCATTTGAATTAATCATTTTTTCTTACCTTCAAAAATTTGACTCTTTTTCCCTGTGGGCTGTTAGGCTCGCGGGGGCTGAAAATGCTTCATTTTATTGCGTCATTCTTGGCGCGGACTTTTTTGGCGCAAAAAATCTTTTCCGTTTCCGGCGTCATACGTGTCGCCGGAAGTTGCATCATTTTTTGACGTTATTTTGCGCCAAAAGTGTCGGCGTTCCGGATGTGGCGTCATTTTTGGCGCCAAAAGCATTTAGGCGCCAAATAATGTGGGCGTCTTATTTGGCGCTAAAAAATATGGGCGTCGCTTTTGTCTCTACATTATTTAAGTCTCATTTTTCATTGCTTCTGGTTGCTAGAAGCTTGTTCTTTGGCATTTTTTCCCATTCCTGAAACTGTCATTTAAGGAATTTGATCAATTTTGCTTTATATGTTGTTTTTTCTCTTACATATTGCGAGATGTCTCACGTTGCATCTGAGTCAGAAGATACTACAGGAAAATCGCTGTCTAGTGCTGGATCTACCAAAGCTAAGTGTATCTGCTGTAAACTTTTGGTAGCTATTCCTCCGGCTGTTGTTTGTATTAATTGTCATGACAAACTTGTTAATGCAGATAATATTTCCTTTAGTAAAGTACCATTGTCTGTTGCAGTTCCTTCAACATCTAAGGTGCAGAATGTTCCTGATAACATAAGAGATTTTGTTTCTGAATCCATAAAGAAGGCTATGTCTGTTATTTCTCCTTCTAGTAAACGTAAAAAATCTTTTAAAACTTCTCTCCCTACAGATGAATTTTTAAATGAACATCATCATTCTGATTCTGATGACTCTTCTGGTTCAGAGGATTCTGTCTCAGAGATTGATGCTGATAAATCTTCATATTTATTTAAAATGGAATTTATTCGTTCTTTACTTAAAGAAGTACTAATTGCTTTAGAAATAGAGGATTCTGGTCCTCTTGATACTAATTCTAAACGTTTGGATAAGGTATTTAAATCTCCTGTGGTTATTCCAGAAGTTTTTCCTGTTCCCAATGCTATTTCTGCAGTAATTTCCAAAGAATGGGATAAATTGGGTAATTCATTTACTCCTTCTAAACGTTTTAAGCAATTATATCCTGTGCCGTCTGACAGATTAGAATTTTGGGACAAAATCCCTAAAGTTGATGGGGCTATTTCTACCCTTGCTAAACGTACTACTATTCCTACGTCAGATGGTACTTCATTTAAGGATCCTTTAGATAGGAAAATTGAATCCTTTCTAAGAAAAGCTTATCTGTGTTCAGGTAATCTTCTTAGACCTGCTATATCTTTGGCTGATGTTGCTGCAGCTTCAACATTTTGGTTGGAAACTTTAGCGCAACAAGTAACACATCATGATTCTCATGATATTATTATTCTTCTTCAGCATGCTAATAATTTTATCTGTGATGCCATTTTTGATATTATCAGAGTTGATGTCAGGTTTATGTCTCTAGCTATTTTAGCTAGAAGAGCTTTATGGCTTAAGACTTGGAATGCTGATATGGCTTCTAAATCAACTCTACTTTCCATTTCTTTCCAGGGTAACAAATTATTTGGTTCTCAGTTGGATTCTATTATCTCAACTGTTACTGGTGGGAAAGGAACTTTTTTACCACAGGATAAAAAATCTAAAGGTAAAAACAGGGCTAATAATCGTTTTCGTTCCTTTCGTTTCAACAAAGAACAAAAGCCTGATCCTTCATCCTCAGGAGCAGTTTCAGTTTGGAAACCATCTCCAGTCTGGAATAAATCCAAGCCTGCTAGAAAGGCAAAGCCTGCTTCTAAGTCCTCATGAAGGTGCGGCCCTCATTCCAGCTCAGCTGGTAGGGGGCAGGTTACGTTTTTTTCAAAGAAATTTGGATCAATTCTGTTCACAATCTTTGGATTCAGAACATTGTTTCAGAAGGGTACAGAATTGGTTTCAAGATGAGACCTCCTGCAAAGAGATTTTTTCTTTCCCGTATCCCAGTAAATCCAGTGAAAGCTCAAGCATTTCTGAATTGTGTTTCAGATCTAGAGTTGGCTGGAGTAATTATGCCAGTTCCAGTTCCGGAACAGGGGATGGGGTTTTATTCAAATCTCTTCATTGTACCAAAGAAGGAGAATTCCTTCAGACCAGTTCTGGATCTAAAAATATTGAATCGTTATGTAAGGATACCAACGTTCAAGATGGTAACTGTAAGGACTATCTTGCCTTTTGTTCAGCAAGGGCATAATATGTCCACAATAGATTTACAGGATGCATATCTGCATATTCCGATTCATCCAGATCATTATCAGTTCCTGAGATTCTCTTTTCTGGACAAGCATTACCAGTTTGTGGCTCTGCCGTTTGGCCTAGCTACAGCTCCAAGAATTTTTGCAAAGGTTCTCGGTGCCCTTCTGTCTGTAATCAGAGAACAGGGTATTGTGGTATTTCCTTATTTGGACGATATCTTGGTACTTGCTCAGTCTTTACATTTAGCAGAATCTCATACGAATCGACTTGTGTTGTCTCTTCAAGATCATGGTTGGAGGATCAATTTACCAAAAAGTTCATTGATTCCTCAGACAAGGGTAAGCTTTCTGGGTTTCCAGATAGATTCAGTGTCCATGACTCTGTCTTTAACAGACAAGAGACGTCTAAAATTGATTTCAGCTTGTCGAAACCTTCAGTCACAATCATTCCCTTCGGTAGCCTTATGCATGGAAATTCTAGGTCTTATGACTGCTGCATCGGACGCGATCCCCTTTGCTCGTTTTCACATGCGACCTCTTCAGCTCTGTATGCTGAATCAATGCTGCAGGGATTACACAAAGATATCTCAATTAATATCTTTAAAACCGATTGTTCGACACTCTCTAACGTGGTGGACAGATCACCATCGTTTAATTCAGGGGGCTTCTTTTGTGCTTCCGACCTAGACTGTAATTTCAACAGATGCAAGTCTCACAGGTTGGGGAGCTGTGTGGGGATCTCTGACGGCACAAGGAGTTTGGGAATCTCAGGAGGTGAGATTACCGATCAATATTTTGGAACTCCGTGCAATTTTCAGAGCTCTTCAGTTTTGGCCTCTTCTGAAGAGAGAATCGTTCATTTGTTTTCAGACAGACAATGTCACAACTGTGGCATACATCAATCATCAAGGAGGGACTCACAGTCCTCTGGTTATGAAAGAAGTATCTCGAATTTTGGTTTGGGCGGAATCCAGCTCCTGTCTAATCTCTGCGGTTCATATCCCAGGTGTAGACAATTGGGAAGCGGATTATCTCAGTCGCCAAACGTTGCATCCGGGCGAATGGTCTCTTCACCCAGAGGTATTTCTTCAGATTGTTCAAATGTGGGAACTTCCAGAAATAGATCTGATGGCGTCTCATCTAAACAAGAAACTTCCCAGATATCTGTCCAGATCCCGGGATCCTCAGACGGAGGCAGTGGATGCATTATCACTTCCTTTGAAGTATCATCCTGCCTATATCTTTCCGCCTCTAGTTCTTCTTCCAAGAGTAATCTCCAAGATTCTGAAGGAATGCTCGTTTGTTCTGCTGGTAGCTCTGGCATGGCCTCACAGGTTTTGGTATGCGGATCTTGTCCGGATGGCCTCTTGCCCCTTCTGTCACAAGGTCCTTTTTTCCATCAGGATCTGAAATCCTTAAATTTAAAGGTATGGAGATTGAACGCTTGATTCTTGGTCAAAGAGGTTTCTCTGACTCTGTGATTAATACTATGTTACAGGCTCGTAAATCTGTATCTAGAGAGATATATTATAGAGTCTGGAAGACTTATATTTCTTGGTGTCTTTCTCATCATTTTTCTTGGCATTTTTTTAGAATACCGAGAATTTTACAGTTTCCTCAGGATGGTTTAGATAAGGGTTTGTCTGCAAGTTCCTTGAAAGGACAAATCTCTGCTCTTTCTGTTCTTTTTCACAGAAAGATTGCTATTCTTCCTGATATTCATTGTTTTGTACAAGCTTTGGTTCGTATAAAACCTGTCATTAAGTCTATTTATCCTCCTTGGAGTTTGAATTTGGTTCTGGGAGCTCTTCAAGCTCCTCCCTTTGAACCTATGCATTCATTGGACATTAAATTACTTTCTTGGAAAGTTTTTGTTCCTTTTGGCCATCTCTTCTGCCAGAAGAGTTTCTGAATTATCTGCTCTTTCTTGTGAGTCTCCTTTTCTGATTTTTCATCAGGATAAGGCGGTGTTGCGAACTTCTTTTGAATTTTTACCTAAAGTTGTGAATTCCAACAACATTAGTAGGGAAATTGTGGTTCCTTCATTATGTCCTAATCCTAAGAATTCTAAGGAGAAATCATTGCATTCTTTGGATGTTGTTAGAGCTTTGAAATATTATGTTGAAGCTACTAAATCTTTCCGAAAGACTTCTAGTCTATTTGTTATCTTTTCCGGTTCTAGAAAAGGCCAGAAAGCTTCTGCCATTTCTTTGGCATCTTGGTTGAAATCTTTAATTCATCTTGCCTATGTTGAGTCGGGTAAAACTCCGCCTCAGAGGATTACAGCTCATTCTACCAGGTCAGTTTCTACTTCTTGGGCGTTTAGGAATGAAGCTTCGGTTGATCAGATTTGCAAAGCAGCAACTTGGTCCTCTTTGCATACTTTTACTAAATTCTACCATTTTGATGTATTTTCTTCTTCTGAAGCAGTTTTTGGTAGAAAAGTACTTCAGGCAGCGGTTTCAGTCTGAATCTTCTGCTTATGTTTTTCATTAAACTTTATTTTGGGTGTGGATTATTTTCAGCAGGAATTGGCTGTCTTTATTTTATCCCTCCCTCTCTAGTGACTCTTGTGTGGAAAGATCCACATCTTGGGTAATCATTATCCCATACGTCACTAGCTCATGGACTCTTGCTAATTACATGAAAGAAAACATAATTTATGTAAGAACTTACCTGATAAATTCATTTCTTTCATATTAGCAAGAGTCCATGAGGCCCGCCCTTTTTTTGTGGTGGTTATGATTTTTGTATAAAGCACAATTATTCCAATTCCTTATTTTATATGCTTTCGCACTTTTTTATCACCCCACTTCTTGGCTATTCGTTAAACTGAATTGTGGGTGTGGTGAGGGGTGTATTTATAGGCATTTTGAGGTTTGGGAAACTTTGCCCCTCCTGGTAGGAATGTATATCCCATACGTCACTAGCTCATGGACTCTTGCTAATATGAAAGAAATGAATTTATCAGGTAAGTTCTTACATAAATTATGTTTTCTTCTATCGATTCTATCTAACTATCAATCTATGTATATCTATCCTATCTATCTATCTATCTCGTGTCCGGACTGTTTTGAGACAACCACTTGTGTTTTTGACAAATTTTAAGTAAGAGGACAGACCAATCATCTTCTTCCATCTCCCGGTTCCAAAAATGCAGGCCATATAGACCTCCCCCGATAGGGGGAGTAACAGGTTGTAGTAAACTGCTAAGAATAGTACTACTTAACACACCACGGGTCACAGACCGCATGTCTTATTGTTATACTCTGTCAGGGAAATTATATATATTTAAAATCTATATATTTATCTATCAAATCGATCTAACTATCAAACGTATCTATGAAATGTATATTGCATCTATTGATCGATGTAATTCGTATTTATAGAATGTATATTACATATTTTGGTTGATGTAATTCGTATCTATCAAATGTATATTGCATCTTTGGATCGATAACATTCGTATCTATCAAATGGATATTGCATCTATTGATCGATGTAATTCGTATCTATCAAATGTATATTGCATCTATTGATCTATGTAATTTTTATCGATCATATGTATATTGCATCGATTGAGCTATGTAATCTATGTATCTATCTATCCAATCTATCTATCTCGTGGTTGTGCAAATGGACTGTTTGCGGTTGTTTGCGGTGCGTTACACTTGGAGTTTGGTCTGTCACTGTGAAGCGGCCGTAACCCTTACACTACCTGATAGATACGACATCATAACTGATGTTTAAAAGCACGTTATTGCAAACAATTTAGGAATGTTAGGTGATTTAGGCCCTTTATGGGTTAAAAGCAGACTCTGCATCAACTATGTATTTTTCCATGGGAGTTTTGACATGGATCCCCCTCCAGCATGCCACAGTCCAGGTGTTAGTCCCCTTGAAACAACTTTTCCATCACTATTGTGGCCAGAAAGAGTCCTTGTAGATTTTAAAGTTCGCCTGCCTATTGAAGTCAATGGCGGTTCGCGCGGTTCGCCGGTTCGCGAACAAAACCGGAAGTTTGAGTCTGCCGTTCGCGAACCGAAATTTTTAAGTTTGCGACATCACTAATACTAAATCCAAATTTTTTTCTTTCATGATTCAGATACAGCGTGAAATTTTAAGCAACTTTCTCATTTACTCCTATTATTTTTTCTTTGTTCTCTTGGTATCTGTATTTGAAAAGCAGAAATTTAAGCTTAGTAGCCAGACCATTTTTTGTTCAGCACCTGGGTAATACTTGCTGATTGGGGGCTAAATGTAGCCCCCAATCATCAAGTGCTACCCAGGGTGCTGAACCAAAAATGGTCTTGCTCCTAAGCTAAAATTCCTGCTTTTCAAAAAAAGATACCAAGGGAACAAAAGAAATTTAATAAAAATAATTGGGTAACACTTGGTGATTGGGGGCTAAATGTAGTCTCCAATCAACAAACGCTACTCAGGGTGCTGAACCAAAAAATGGTCTGGCTCCTAAGCTTAAATTCCTGTATTTTCAAATAAAGATACCAAGAGAACGAAGAAAAATTGATAATCGGAGTAAATTAGAAAGTTGCTTAAAATGACATACTCTTCCTGAATCATGAAACAAGAAAAAAATGTGTGTTTAGTATCCCTTTAAGATTTTTAGTGAATTCAGTGATTTATTTTTTACTACCTGTTTTAACCTGTTAGTTTAAACTTAGTTTTTTTTTATTTGACGGTTAAGTTTTAATTTAATTTAAGATAGGGAAATTGTAATTTTAATATAACATTAGGGGGTGTTAAGTTTAGGGGTGACTAGTTTAAATTAGTTTATTGCGATGTAGGGGGCTTTCCGTTTAGGGGTTAATAGTTTAATTTAGTATATTTCGTTGTGGGGGCTTCCGGTTTAGGGGTTAATAGTTTAATTTAGTATATTTTATTGTGGGGGGGTTGCGGTTTAGGGGCGAACAGGTTTATTATAGTGGCGGCGGTGTTGGGGATCAGCGGAATAGGGGTTAATATATTTATTATAGTGTGGACGATGCAGGAGGACGGCGGTTAAGGGGTTAATAACTTTATAGTGTAGTGGGTTAATAAATTGTATTAATGGCGGTGATGTCGGGAGCAGCAGATTAGGGGTTAATAAGTTTAATATAGTATTTGTGATGCGGGAGGGCCTCGGTTTAGGGGTTAATAGGTACTGTAATTTATGGGTGTTTAGTGTACTTTGTAACACTTTAGTTATGAGTTTTATATAACAGTTTTGTAGCGTAAAACTCATAACTACTGCTCTTAGATTGCAAAACGGATCTTGTCGGTATAGGGTGTACCGCAAGTTTTTATCATCATTTTGAAACTTGTAATGGCTCCGCTTTGGAAGTCCCATGAAAAAACGTCATTTTTACGTGTGCGGGACTGACGTTGCGTTACAGGATAAAAGGATTGTGGTACAGCTATACCGACAAGACTCGTAATGGCTGCGGTGCTGTTTTAACACTGAAATTACCATTTTTTCAGCATTAAAACATGAACGCACAACTCGTAATCTAGGTGTTAGTGAGAAGATATTGGTGAGTGAGTTTTTTCTTTTTCTTTAATACTGTTGCCCTCCTTGTTTGTTTGTTGAAGTTAATAAACAGCTCATTATCTGTTGCATTTCACTTGTAATCTTGGCCATACAGTACATGCAAAAAAATAAAATAAATAAGATTAAAGTGAAAGTAAAGTTAGGTGGTCAGCTATGCACAGTTACATCGGTTAGTTAAAAATAATAGTAGTTTAATTCATTGTTTTTCTGTAAGCTTACTCTAAATAACATTGCTGCCGCAAATAAACTGATATTTTTCCGATTTTACAATCATCCCGTTTTTCAATACCGATTTTACTTCCTTGTCACGTTTAGATTTTATCCAATTGATTTTCTGGCCAATCGGCGGCCGTGAAGCTACGTCATCATAATATCTAATCTATTGCGCATGCGCCAAATCTGTTACACACAGAATTCTGTCGGACACGCGTGCCCAATTCTCGCATGCGCACAGCATTTTCTCTGTTGCTGCCGAGAAAGTAATATGTTTACACCACTGCTCCTCAACGACATTGAATCGCATGCGAATTGCAGCTTTGATTGCCGATTTGCGCATGTACAATGCATTCCGTGAATGCACATTTCAGCTACGTATAGAGCGGGTGGGACCACTCTATATGTAAAGGCCAAAAAATACAGGAAGAGGAGGGTGGATGGAGCAAGGACCTACATGGTAGGGAAATAAGATATTAAAATATAACGCCAATTTTGTAAAAAAAACAAAAACATAGGCAGTGTAGGGCACAACTGTGCCTGTAGCAAGCTAAGGGTTAAGGCCGTAGGGAGTGATAGGAGAAGAGGGCTGGCTAGGGAGGTTAGTGGCAACAATGTTGCTTAGGAGGGAGGAGCCCCCTTGCTCACCTTAAAAAGTGGAGAAATCAGCTTCCTGGCCCTCTTCTTCCTGGAATCCAGTGCAGAGACATTTTTTCTGTGATTGTTCAAGGAAATTTTCAATTTCTTTCAACAATGCCGCGTTCCAGAAGATCTACACTCCCTCCTCAGCGTTTTCACGAGTTGGAGTTCAGAAAACCTGGAACAGAGAAACAGAAAAAGCAGATAAGTGCATTAGATACCATTGAAGAGCTAGATGACATTATACCCCCTACACAATACACACAGCCCCCTACAGTGGCAAAGCATTTAGTCCATACAGTCAGAAGGGCTGATATACATGCTCCTAGTGAGGGGGATCATTCGGCCTATGCAGTTCCGGCAATGGCTGGGCCTGATCAGGAATCGGCCTATTCCCTCAATCAAGCAGAGGATTCAATAACTTTGAGTGGCCCTGGGGGTATTCCTAACAGTGGAGTGGCTTCCCCGGTGGCTAGGCCTCAATCCGATAGGCCCCATACACCTATTTTATATCATACCGAGGCTCCGGCCTATTCCACACAGTACAGGCCTCAATCGGATAGGCCTCCCACCCATGTGGCTACTCCCATTGTGGCTCCGGCCTACCCAGCAGGCCATATGGCGTCCCCAGGGCCTAGCCAAATATTGTTGCCTCCTCCGGTTGGCGTGCATGCCTTCAGGTCACCCCTGCTTGCCCCCAGTGCAGCACCTCTTGACCACGCGGGTCCTAGCATGCCCCCAGTAGCGGCCCTGGGCCATCCGGTAGTCTTACCTGAAGCGGCGGTGTCCACTCTCTTCAGCGCGATCCCTCCTTCGGCTGCGTCGGCGGTATCGTCGTTTCTTCAATCCATAGCGGCGGTGATTTCATCGGCGGGTCCTCCGGTAGAAATCCAGGCCTCAACCATCTTCAGTCCTCCAGGAAAGGCCGCAACTGCGCAACCTACTTCCGCGTTTCCGGTCCGGCGGCCATTCGGGCGTTGGGAGCAGCAGCGAGCGGTCGGGTCCTCAGGATGGCTCTACAGGTGAGCACCAAAAGAGGATCCCGGCCAGGGGAGGATTAGGAGGCAGAAGGGGGTCCAATATATGGCGGCGGAAGGCCGCAGATAGGATTCCTTCAGCATCCACTATAATTGGGGGCAGGGTCTCTCGCGGTAGCGCTCAGAGCCGTGGAAAAGCACCAGGGACAGGCAATACTCTTAATAAGGGGCTAAGAAGGCGTAGGGGCGGTACAGTTGGGGCCCATAT